>NC_056728.1:1834860702-1835160702 GCF_019279795.1 Protopterus annectens | reverse complement strand
TCTTTTTCCTTTTCTTTCCATTATATTTTGCCTTACTGTATTTTACTACATTCAACTTCCGGTTTATATTTTTATTTGAACTTGTTAATATAAAGTGACAATACACATGAAGGCTTGTATGTACAATAAGTGTGTTGAAAGGTATTGTTTTATACAGAGTATGGGACTGTTTTCGGGTTGCTATATAACTTTAAGGCAAACTTGCTTGTTTAATGATGGGCGTGATTTGATATGTATTAGACTGTATTTAAACTTTAACTGCTACTTTTTTCAACTTGTATGTGAAGAAGTTTTATATGGCATTAAAATGAAAGCGCTTATACTATTTTATATGAGGTGGAATTAAAAAACATTTTATCCTGCTGATGCAATTTCCTCAGTTTTATCTTTGCATCAGTTGTTGTATCTTTCGGCATTTCCCGGTTAGGGGTCGCCACAGCGGAACTCCGGTCCGCTAATTATTGGCAGTAGAGTTTTACATGCCATGTTGCCGACTCTGATGCACAACCTTCAATGAAGGGACGCCCATTCACGCATGTCTCCACACAGAAGATGCTCTAGCTGAGAATCGAACAGGACAACGTCTTACTGTGAGGCGACAATGCTACCACGTATATTAACAATGTTAATTGATGCAGTGATGTGATTGGAAGGTTATTATTTAAACACTAATGTTTTTGGATATGGTGTTCTGAGGAAGTCTACTTAACCTGACGCTAACATTAAAGAGAGTATTATTAATCTAGCTCTAGTGTGACTTTTTGGGACCTGACACTGCTGTTATACCAGTGAATTGAGCTGTATTTTTTTGGTTGGAAACTGTTGGACTTTACTGGTCTATTTTGTGTATCTGCATATATGGACATGAACATTTTGTAATCAATATTAAGTAAAGAAATGGGTCTATATGAAGAACATTTGGTGGGGTCTTTGTTGGGTTTAAGTATGGGGTAATAAAAGTATATTTCCAGGAGGGTGGGATTTTGTTAAGATTTTTTGAGATATTAAAAACTTCATGCAATAAATTTAAAGCTATACTAGGTAATATTTTATATATTTCTGATATAAGGTCATCATTACCTGGGGCTTTATTAAGTTTTAATTTATTAATTTCTGTTTGAATGTCTTTAAGAGATATAGGTTTGTCAGTAATATTTTTTGTTCTATAGATAATCTTTTGTCAGTATATTTATTAATAAAGGCTCTAATTTCTTCCTTTGGATCAATAGTATTAGAATTTTGATTAATATTGTTAAAATACTTAAATTCAGATAGAATGTTGTGTAAATTTGAGACCAACTTTTTTTGGGGGGGTGAAAATATTTCATTGATGTGATTAATTTTATTTAATCTTTTAGTTTTGTTTGCTAGCAACTTTGATGAATTAGGATTCATAGTAAAATTTATTAATTTAAACTTTTCTAGAATTATTTTTGTTTTATGATTTAGAATTTCTAAATAGTTACTATTTAAAGAATTTATTTCTTTTTGATTGTCAGTTATATCTTTTCCTTTGTTTTGATCAAGCTTTATAGTATCTAATTTAAGTTGTGTATCACAAAGTTCTTTGTCCCATAGTTTCCCTTTATTTTGATACCAACTTATAATTTTCCCATATAAATATGCTTTTAAAATATCCCAAATGTATATTTCAGATATGTTATTGATGTTGTTAAGCTCTATAAAGTTTTGAACTTCTAATGAAATAAATTCTTTAAATTCTTTTAATTTTGTAATATAAGCAGGTATTTTTTTTTATTTGAATAGTATAGTTATTATTGAGTATTTCAAAAATTATAGAATTATGGTCAGAAAGGGGACAAGATATTACTTTTGATTTGATTAGGGAGTCTTTTAAATCTTTAGAAACCAAAACTTTATCTATTCTAGAGTGTGAGTTATGTCTGTGAGAATAAAAGGTGTAGAATAATGAATTTGGGTCAGCAAAATTATTAATATCTTTTAGTAAAAATAAGTCAATAAAATCTTTTAATTTTTTTGCAGAAGTTGTAATTTTCCTTTTACCTTTATTAGTAGAATCATTAGAATCAAGAATACAGTTAAAATCTCCTGCTAGTATTATGTTTCCTTTTGCAAAATGAACAATTTGGTCCAAATGCTGTCTAACTGTGTTAGTTCCTATATTTGGGATCCAGTATATATTGATTAAAGTATACATTTTTTATTTAATTCTATAATTATAGCACAAAACATTTCTTTATCATCCTTGTAAACATCAATTATTTTAGGGAAGGGTATTGAATTATTCCAAACCATAGCCACTCCTCTTTTCTTTTGAGTATGTTCTGAGCTAACCAAAACAGAATAAGATTTATTGTTAAATTTAGATATATCTGCAGATAATAAGTGGGTTTCTTGTAAAAATATTAGTTGTGATTTATGAAGCTTAATGTATTTAAATAAATTTCCTCTCTTACTTGGATCATTCAAACCACTGATATTGATAGATACACCTTTTATTACTGACATCTTAGAATAGGTTTTTATGTAAAATATATTGACCATCTAAATATATAATTATAATAATTTCTAGGAATACTACACAATATTTTCCATTTGGATGAAACTAAATTATTTAGCTGATAGTTTTGAATTAATTTTCTATTCATGTTAATGGTGAACATTAATAAAACAATTAAAGAACTTTTGTTATGACCACACCTTAAAACAATATTTACAACCCATTCCCTTCTGGAGTTTAAATCTCCTAATTTAGGTGACATCCTCAAACTAGTAACAACATCTAACCATCTTCAGTCTTAATAAATGATGTTAATCTTCAAACAGAGAATGTTTTATCTTTCTATCATTATTTATATGAGTAAAGATAGAACAATTACTTATACATCTATTATAGTCTCCTTTTCTTTTTTCCCTTTTCTCTTTTCTTTTTCTTTTTTCCTCTCTTTTCCCCCTCTACCCCCCTTTTTTATGTTAACCAGAACACTAAGGTTTGTGAACTAAAATAACAGATATTACATAAAAGTAACTATGGTATTTTACACACTTCTAATTAAAAATAATGTAATAAGACAAAATCAAAATTTGTCACTTGTAATTAACTTATGCACATTTGACTATAAAATAACCTCACTACTCCTTTACATCTATTTAAGAACATTGCTTCTGATTTCACAGCAGATTTTCATAACAGTTGCTAATTGCTAAGTATAATAAAAGTCAATTAGAGTTTAATAATAAGAGTGAGTGTGATGTGAGAAGGCAGACTTTGGAGAAAAACACGTAAGAGTCATAATTATTGTTAGATGCTTCCTTATATTACATGTCATGTAAACAGCAAACAAAAATGTATTAACATGGCTATAATTTCTTTTATACTTATTGGTCAGACAACTAAGTGGTAAAGAGTCAAGATGTAACAATTCTTAGGGTGAGAAGCAAGGAGGTGAATAGTAAAAACTAAAAGCATTAATGACTGTTAAATAATCACTAAAACAGCTTGCATGAACAATCAGCCCAGGTTCATTGGTTCTTAGGTAGGTACTAGGCTATCAGCCCAAGGGCCTACATAAGCCTAGCCAACAAGGTTCCCTGGCTTACGCCACTGAAGAAAGTTATTTTCCTGGGCCACTGTCGAGCAGAGACACAGAAGTAATCCCTGGAGTGTATTTCCTATTTCCCATCCACTCATAAAGATTTTTCTTGAAGAGTGCTAATGAAGAACTTTGCTTGACATAGATGGGTAGCCTGTTCCAGACTATGGGAAGTCTCTAGGACAGGAATCTATCCCTCCAGCATGTCCTGTTTATTGTGGTGACAAGGTTTAGGTCCCTAGAGCGTGCAGCTCGGAGGGATTGGGATTTCTTTAGGTGTAGCATGTCCAACAGCTCTGGGTTTGACATAGCTTTATATGTTAGGCAGAGATCACGTCAGAGTAGGCAATATGCTATGGAGTAAAGCTGGAGTTTTTAAGATGGTCAGTGTAGGGCATTTGTTTGAGGCCAGTAATCCTCTTTGCAAGGTACTTCTGTGGCCTTTCCAGCTGTTGCAGATGTCTTGTAAGGTACATTCTAAAAGGGGCATTGTACTCTATAATGGGTCTAATGAGTGTCGAGTAGAGAGGAACAATGACCTCTTTTTTCCTGGATGAAAACCCTTTAATGATGAGGTGTGCCACGTAGAAGGACTTCCTGACTACTGTGGCGATGTGACTATCAAAGGAGAGACTACTGTCCACCTGGGTCCCAAGGTCTCTTATCACACATTCTGTGTTAAGTAGATTGCTGCCTATGTGGTAGTTCATGGGTACAGAGATTTTACCAAAGGGGATGACACTGCACTTTTTGGCATTGAGCTTGAGGCCATGGCTCTGACACCAGGCATCTGTCTCAGTGAGGCACTTCTGTAGGATGTCCACATCATTTTGGGACTTGACTATGGCTCCTAGTTTGCAGTCATCTGCGAACTTTGTTAGCCAGAGGCCTTCTGTGTTAGCCTGTACTTCAGAGAAGTAGATAACAAACAGGAGAGGTCCCAGGACGGAACCCTGTGGTACTCCACTTGTCACTGCTTTAAGGTCAGATTTGGAGTCTGCAACTTTTACAGTGCGGGTATAATAAGTATATTAGAACAGCATGTTGAAATATGCTAGTTTGAATTATAATGAAAATAAAATAACATTCAAACATATTACATACAGATGTTATTATTTAATTGTGTAGAGATGCATGTGCAAACATGGAACAGTAACATAACGTCTAAAAATGATTACTGCTATGATTTGTTGAAGCAATGTGTATGTCTGACAGGATGAGATGAAAATGTAATAAAGAAACCATTGTTACTCTTATAAAATATCTATATTTTGGATACAGTAAATGCAGACTTTATTGGCTTTGTTTTACAATACTACCCCAACAGATGTACAGTAGCAATGATCGTCTAACACCCTGTACATAATGTTTTCCTTTCTACATGTGTAAATAAATATAAATAAATCTGCTTCCTCCTTATGTATATTTATTCTGGTTTTCTGGTTATAATATTAATAGTAATTTGTAAGTGCTATTTTGCTGAAAGAGTATGTTTATGAAATGAGGTGGAAGTTGTACTTGCTGTGTTTTCATAACAAATGTTTGCAATTTACTAGACATCCTTTTCTAGTATTCTATATGTCAGCCTAACATGTAACAATAAACAAAACTCTCTTCATAAATGGTATTTTCACATTAGTTTTCACATTGGTTACTTGATATTGTATATAAGAGTTTCAGTTCTTTAACCTTAACTAATTACAGGATACAAGATACCATTTCAAGATTCCAAGTCTACGTAGATTTTGAAAGCCAGGGTCAAATGTCATATGTAAATGCTGCAAGATGAGTCATGACTGCTTATCACACACTTGGACTGTAGTTGCTCTGATGGGCTTCTCAAACTTATTTTAAATTAAATGTTTAGTGCATTCTGGCGGGAAACTAACAGTATGTTTTAACACATTTTCTTCTTTTGAACAACTTGATCAGCTCGAGACTTCGCCAGTGCTTCTCAGCTGTAATTACAGAGACTCATGCAATGTAAATAATCCATTTTTACATAAAACCTGTTTCACAAGCACAACCACTCAAAATTCTATCAAAACACCATTTCAACAACCACAGCAGTCAAATACACATCAGTACAACAACAAATTCCACCATTTTGCACCAGCAACCTCTCACCAACTCATTCACTTTATCACTAGTTAGCTAAAGTCCCAAAACAATGGAAATTCAGTTTGGTAAGCACAAACACACCCTGGAAACAAACTTTTTTACTGTTATAAGAAAATTAAAACAAAACCCTACACATCCGCTCCTCACTCAAGCCTCACCCATTTCACTATATTAATAGTAATTCAACAAGCAAGCACACAGGTAAACAAGTTGTAATCTAACACTATAAACAGATCAGTGCACTGAGAACAGCATAGAGAGGGGAAACAAAGTGTCTTAATGCAGTATCTACGAACTGACAAAAGAAAATCATGCAGCACAAATCACTACAATATATCCTTTTAAGACCTTATCAGTGACAAGAATTCACAACCTTTACTTTTTTTTAGAGTTAAAATAATCATTAAGCAATACCCAATTATTCCAGGCAAGCTATTTATAACCCAATAAAAGAAAATCTGAACAGGATATCTTTATAACTAATCTACCACTCAAGAACATAGCACCAAGACATCTAAAGATTGCAACAAATGATGCACTGAAGTATTTAAACAACAATAAATAAATAAAAATCATAACCAACCAAGCAATTTAAAATAAACCTTAGAATAGAGACATATTTCTGTACAAACTACAACCAACATTTAATCATAATTCTGATATAAGAAAGTGGCTTAACTATCAATATAATAATTAAATAATACAGCTCACCTGGATATCCGGTTTCCTTTCCTCGACTTATAGGGTCATTGTAACTGAAAGTTTTAGATTCAATTAAGGCTTTTACTGCTGATTCATTGTTTTGATGTCAAGGGGCTTTAGAAGTGATATATATTTTTTATCTGTTACTGTTAGATAATTTTATGTAAGTCATTTTTGAGCTTCTTTTTAGGATCAAAGGTTTTCCAGGAATTGTTGTCTGCAATTCTTTTAAGGCTAGTATTTGCCCATTCCATGTCTTCAGTTCTTTCTATTATTTTGTTATTCTTAATGAATGAGATGGCAGAGTGTAAATCTTCAAATATTTTATGTCCACTTTAATGGAAGATTTTTAGTTTTGCTGGGAATAGTAGATGCATTTTTATTTGATTTTTTCTTCAGTTCTTTAAGTAAAGACAAAAAGAACTTTATTTTAGAAATTACAGCTGGAGAATAGTCATTATCAAATCTAATGACTTTGTCTTTTATTTTGATCTGTGATTTTGCCCATGCTGTTTTTAAAACAATCTATTTGTCATGTAAAGAAAGAAATTTCACAATGACAGATTTAATAAAATTAGATTTCTTATTTTTAGCTATTACCAAGGATCTATGCACCCTTTCAATACCATATGAAAAAGCTTCTGGAAGTTCCAAAATTTTAGGTATCCAAGAAGAGAGAAATTTCACCATATCATTTCCTTTTATGTTGTCAGGTAAGCCAAATATTCTTATGTTGTTTCTTCGTGATCTATTTTCAAGATCATCCACTTTTGATTGAAGAAGGGTGTTCTGCTTTAATAGAAATTCAATGTTGTGTTCATTTTTTTGTGTTCTGCTGTCTATGTCATTCAATGCTGTTTCTGTTCCAGATATCTGCTTTTTCTGTTGAGTAAGGTCATCATGTATAAGATCCATTTGTTGTGTACATTTCTCCTTGAAGTTGTCTATTTTCATATCCATTTTATCTAGTTTTGTTGAAAGTTCTTGTAAGTTAGTTATTAAGGATTGAAGTTCTTTTTTAGAAGTAGATTTTTGATGTGAAGATTTATTGAAGCTCATGTTGTTCTGCTGCTGATTTATTGTAAGTTTGGTCAGGAAAATTTAATATTTATAAAAAAAATTATATTATCCTAATATATTGTTTAAAAAATAGTTTAAGACAAAAAATCCAATATTAAGATAAATATGATTTAAATTTCCTGTCAAGAAAAGGTCTAAAAGACAGAGCTGGTAAAAAATGCTGCTACACTGTAGACATCTTGGCCACACCCCCTTGAAAATAATTCAGTCAGTGTATAAATTTGTTGAAGGTCCTCCCTTATGAAGGGGGATGACCATTGTAGTCTTCCATTCATGTGGCCTGTTTTAAGACTATAGTTAAATAATGACTCCAGTGGTCCTGATAAGTCATACTTTAGACTATTAAGGAGGCATCCTGCGATGTTACTAAGGCCCATTGAGGTTGTGTTCTTGACTTTAATGAGTGCAGCCAGTACAAGCTGTGCCTCCTGTGCCCTGGCCCAGCAATCAAGAATCATCAATCCTCACCACTAACACCAGAGAGGGTGTCTCATATATGAGGAAAGGATAACAAATACACACAGTAAAGTACAATTTCCCTTAAGAGCACACAGAGATCACAGTCAGTCTGGGGCTGGTCACTCCCTTGCTCCCCACGTCCCCAATAAGACTCCTCACTGGCACAGCTATAGGGTCCAGATCTTAGCCTAGCTGGGCAAGCTAAAATTTCCAGCACCCTCTCTGTCCAACCAGTGCTTTGTGTCCCTGTCCAAGTAGTTGACACACACACACTTTGAGATAAGAGGTTTACACAACCACACAGACAGTTCTGGGGAAGGCTGGCACAGGTTCTCCAGCTGTGCCCCTTTTTACCCAGACTATACGGTAGTAATTACTGCCACCACTCAGCTAATATTTATCAGCTACTCAAAGGCCCTTAAAAGGGTGTCCAATTATTACTGTGCAATATTATTATCCAATTGGTAATACAGCCCAGGGCTAAAGCTATAGGAGTGGCTTTGTACAATTTTACCAAAGGCATACAAGTACTCTAAAGAGCTTAAATGATCTCTACACAAACCAGCCACAGTTAAACGGTTTTAAAATATTTAATAATAAATAATTAAAACCACAAGACAATACTTTCTACTACACAGTCAGTGCTAGAAAAGAGAGTTCAGAGATCACACAGAAATACTTAAAATAAATCAGTAGTACAGTTCTGACATCACAGAAAACCACTTAGTCTAAACTTTCTAATTCCTAGCTATTGCTACAAGAAAACACACTTCTAAAATAACTTACTTATAGAGCAAGGCAGAGTGCTGTGAGTTGGATAGTCAAGGCAAAATGATTAATAATCTCTGGTTCGCACTGTTTAAATTGAAACTGCAGTCCTGCTAAACATTACATCATCTTTTACACTTTCCTGGTGTTCCCAGGCTGACAGAAACTGCATTTATATTCTTTTACACTTAGAGCAATAAAGGACATTCCACATGTAAATTCTGGTCATTAACTTTAGCCTTAAAACAATAGGCAGGAAGCCTTCATCTAGCCAGACTGGAGCCGACTTGTAAAACATCAAAGGCAGTGATGAGATAATTTTAATTTCAAAGTACCAACAAGAAATGCTTGACTTAGCTTTCTTTACAGCAGATGGCAATGTTGCCACATTATTTTAAGTTCAACATTCATATTTACAAATGATAGAATTATCTGCACAATTTTATCTGGCAGCCTTCACCCATCTCTACCAGTCTTCACACATGCTCCCTGAGGAATTCACTTTAAAACTGGATGTGAAGCTTAATATAACCCAAAGTGCCTTGCATGTGGCAGACAGACTAAGTATTAGATGGTTTGGGAATCTTTCCTAGTAGGATTAAAGTGTGACTGAGAGAAATGCTTTCAAAAATGTGTGCTGGCACCAACCATATCACACTCTTTGCTCCACTTAAGTCAATCATCTTCACATTCGTAAGCATTAATTTCTCCCTACTCAATAGGAACAATACCCTAGCTCTCATATGCACATCTTGCCCAAAGTCATTTCCATTTATAACAGTCATTAAACACTCCCAAGGGCAACTACTCAGGAAATATGTGTTCTTTTAATTAATTAAAGAGCTGCATGCTTTATGCAATGCTTGTAGCTGCAGTAGTATGACTGTAGTCATACATCATTAGCTGCACATGCCTGAGTCACTAGTTATGTGAGCTGCAGTCCTGGCAGGCATGCACAAGATGGCTGTGTACTACAGAATGGGTTGTATCTTATACTTAAGGCCTTATTAAGATGCAGACCAGTTAGTTGCCTTGGTATATTTTATTGTGTCCTACTGCATTTCTGTTCTTTGTAGTTCAAGTCTTTTCACTGCCCTGGAGGTATGGATGCATCTTCAGCATGCCTATTAGGGGTTGCTGTTATTGCCTTCTTGTCATTATTATTGCCATTTAAGTAAGTGTGCTGTGGTCTTCTACTCATATGTCAGCCCATGTTTGGGGCAAAATAACACTGATAATTTCACAGCCATCAATAAAACATTTTATTTGTTTATTTACTTGTTTCTTTGTTTTAATTTTGCTGTTGTAAGATGTAAGGCCTTGTTAGCTACTGCACCATTTCTTTCTTTTTTTGTTACTTGGATTCTGTAAAAACTAAATATTCTTGGCAACCCCTTCTTTTTGTTTTTGTTATATTGATCTTTGTTGATGACTGTTCTTCATATGACAAAATGCTGAATAAATCATACAAAACTGAAAAAATAACGAAGCTGTTAACCTGAGTCTACATGCACACAACTTAAAAATAGTAAAAAGTTATACTGAATTAAAAAAAAGAAGCTGTTAACCTATGTGAGCCCAGATGTACATAAATTGAAAATTGTCCTCATGAAAAAAAATCAGAAATGCGTAATACAGGAAGGCACTGGACAGCAGTAATGTCAATAGTTAACATTTAGCCAATAATGTCAATAGTTAACATTTAGCTAACTGTACCTATAGTTATACCATCCCCAAGACTGCCATAGCCAATAGCCAATGTGACTATATCCCTAAGGATACGGTTATAATGTGGATGTTGACAGAGGGAGATTGAGCCTCAAAAGAAGTAGTGTGTTTATACCACCATACAATCCTTCTGTTATGGTGTTTGAGCATCTTTGTACAACTCAGATATGTAGGTGTTTAGAACATGGAACACCACCCAATAATAATTTATCTACATCTGAGCAGTTCTGTTTGAAAGAACTAACACAAAGTAACCAATAAAGGGTGATGAAACCTGATAAAGGTGGGGGGGGTTATTATGTCGAACACTGAATACACATGCAGAATGCAACTATTATTACATGACACAGAAACCTATAACTTGGTATCTAAATGTGAGGTACAGAGGGCCTACACTAAAATTGATTGGCAGCTTTATGAATTTATGTGTGAGGGGATTATTACTCATGTTGAGTTTAAGTATCTCTCAGTGGAACATCCTATTATCCCCTCCATTTTTGGAATTCCCAAAATTCATAAGAACATCAACTGTCTACCCTTTAGGCCTATTGTGGCAGCTAGAGGCTCAAAAACTGAGCCCCTTGCGTCATATATAGATATTACAAGTAAAAATATATTGGATAATTTACCACATATTCTAAAAGATTCTTGGCATTGCCTAGACTACATTAGGAAGATCCAGATGGAAAATACTGAAGAATATTGGTTTGTAACAGTGGATGTCATTAATTTGTTTTCTGTGATCCCCCAGCAAATTGGGTTAGATTGGTTTGGTAATAGTTTGGCAAAACACAGTGAACTGCATCAAGTCCAGAGAAGCCTTTTAGTGGAATTAATGGAGATTGTACTACTCAATAATTACATACTGTTTGATAGTGAATATTATAAACAGATGACCGGGGTTACGATGGGAGCTAGATGTGCACCCATTTATGCCAACCTTGTGTTGGCTGAATGGTAGCAACAATTTGTATTTAAGTCTGAATACATGTCCAATAATTTGACATACTTAAGGTATTTGGACAATATACTTATTTTATGGAAGGGCTCCAGGCATGAACTTGATGAATTTATTGGTTATCTGAATGAAACAACAGCATTTTTAAAATGTACAAGTCATTTTGACAAGGTTAAAACAGATTTTTTGGACATACAGTTATACAAAGAAAATGGTCAAATACATTCCAATATTTTTCGTAAAAAAACATACAGTAATTCATTCTTACATTATGACAGCTGTCATCCTGACTATCAAAAGAAAAATGTGGTCAAGGGGCAGATAATACATATGTCCAGAATAGTAAGCCAAGACATTTGTTTTAGAGTAGAACTTGACAAATTGATAGATATGTTCAAAAAGAGAGGGTATCCCTCTGATTTACTAACTAACACTAGTAAAGAAATTGAAAAAAGGAGAATTGATGACTTTAGACCTATTTTGCTGGATAACAATAGAAATCTTAGCAGAATACATGACAATAATAAACCCTGTCAGAACTACCATTCTGGTATGGTTATTGAGTACAATCCGATGGGAACCAAGGTTAAGAATATTATGCACTCTGTATGGGACAGTGTGTTTACTCAGGAATTAAAAGATGCAATTGGATGTGTTCCAAGGTTTATCAACAGTAGAGGTCAGAACTTGAAAGATCTTTTTGAAAAATCTTCTTGGACAACTAATCAGAGACCTGCTAGGATGGGTAAATGTAGTACATGTAGCACTTGTAAATTTATTAACAACGGACCATATGTACAGATATGCAGTTACAAGAAGACATTAAAATGTCCTGGGTATTGTAACTGTAACACAAGTATGGTGGTGTATGTGGCTACATACACCACTGTACTTGTGTGGTGGTGTATGTGGCTACATGTCTATCCTGCACTGCATTTTATGTGGGTATGACCACAAGAAAACTGAGATTACGAATACTTGAGCATAATAGAGAGATTAAAAATAAAAAATCTACTAATGCCCTATTTAATCATAATAAGAATTGCAGTAATTTTAAAAGGTTTTTATTTGTTGTCATTGATAGACTGCCAAAATGCGATTTTGGAGGAGATCTTAAAACTTTACTGGAAGTGAGGGAATGTTTATGGCAGTTATGCCTGGATGCATCTAACGCACCAGGCATCAATGACAATATTTCAACAGCATGTGTATTAAAATATAAATCAGTTTTTATAATGTATGCATATTTTAGATGTTTATATAACATTAAAAACATGTCTAGTGTTATCTTTGTATTTTAACAGAATGAGTGAGTTTAATCATTTTTAAATTTTGATGTAGCTATAGTACAGATAACAAGTTTTTGCATTCTAGGTGGTTACTTTTTATGTGATGGGAACTGGGTGCTTGGGGATTAAATGTATGTAACAATTAGAGTGTAATTTGTCCAATTAATTAGTACTAATTGGTATATAAATATTAATTCTGTTGTTTTACACTGACTGATGAAGCCCAATTGTGGGTGAAAGCACTTAGTCAGTTTGGTTGTTTTATTAAAGCTGATGTTCTTTCCTGCATACATATCTGGTTTGTTACTATAGCCCTGAGGTGTCTGGACTCTGCTATGTCTAGAAATTAGTTGAATATTTCCTTTACCTTTAATTAATGGTTAAGCTGGATAAGCACTAACAATTATTGATTACAAAGGGTTTAGACAGAACACTCCCCCAGGCACTCCTTCTCTGATGGTCATGTATACTGCTAAGGATTTTGGAACCTGTATGATTAATTCCCTTTATATTGTACAATCTGCCATTGCCTGCTCTTCTCAGATGCAGGATCTCTGCATAACAGCAAGTATTTGACTTGTATGTGCTCAGTCTGTCTGCCCAGCTACTAATGTAATAGAACAAGGAGAGTAATATGCTTTGTTATTAGAAATCACACCTCTCAAAAGGCAATCACAAAATAAACTGTACAAGTACTTCCCACTGACTAAAATTAATCCACAGTTTGGTGAACTATCAATGAGCTCTCCAATCCTAGGAAATTTCAGAACATATTTTGTGGCAGCATACCTCCTTGATTTGACTTTGTACTTCCACTCTTTCCTTTCTAGTTGGTGTGCAATGGAAGCAAGCTATCTGAGTTCTATCAAGTTTTGCCATAATCAGTACCAGCCCACATCTCTAAATACACCTATACTTAGCATGGACAGAGATTATCACCACTACATTCATGACAGACTACCAGCACAATGGGATGACAAGAGGCTTTAGCTGTCCATATAATTGGAAAGTGGGTGCTCCAAGCAGCAACCTGACAATCCAGTGCAAAAGGCAGGGGCATTATTTGTGCATCTTTTCCCTTATCGCCACTGTGCAGCACTCTCCTGCCTGTGGGGTTAAACCCTAACTGTGATGTATTGTATTTAGAACCCTCACGCTGATGGAATTGCAGCCACAAACCTCCAGGCCTGCACAAGGGTTTGAGGCTGATATATATAAATGTTGGTGGGTTTCTCGGAAAAGCTCAGCAGGCCCTAAACTAGATGCCCTAGTCTCACACTTCCTGTCTTGATCATTCAAATCTGGGTTAAAACATCTTCATCTTATAGATGACATATAAGGTGAGACATGACAGGAAACTGCACAGGAATACTTCCTCAGTATTCCTTCTCCCCTTCCCCATGCTAAGTTTTCAAGTTAAAAACTGTGCTGATTTTCACATGGAAGGGGTAAGAAAACTAATGTATATTTAATCTAGCTGGCACTCATCTGCTTTAGTTTAGCATTATGAGCAGACAACAAGACAGACTAGCTCCTTAGACGTGCACAATCTGTGCAGCCACCAACAAGCTCAGACATGCTCAGATGAAAGCGTTCCTCCCTCATTCTACTCCTTTATCTCATTACTAGCCACAGTAAGTGGCTAAAGAACCTTGAGATGCTCAGTGCTGTCATTAAGGGACCAGTGCCTGAGTTTTGCAGTGTGATATGATAAATGACAACATTTCATGAAATGATCTTTAATTTTAGAAAACGTAACTTTCTCTGAAAGGACTCTAGTGGGGGACCCTGGCCAAATCATCTTGTATCCAGTCCACTTCTAAAGAGGCACAGAGGAAACTTTCCAACATTTCAATGTTATGCTTATTCAAATGTAGGACTAACACTTCACATGAGCTCTTTTAACTTAACACTTATCCATTTATAGAACCACTGCTACTTATCAGTTCTCTAACCTTATCCTCACCCAGTTAACTGGCCAGCACTACCCACTAAGACAAAAGATGGTTGTAAAAGGATATGGGGACTCAAGTGACTCACTTATCCAGTTAAGTATTTAATAAAAACTAAAGCCTGGATTAAATGAAGACAAGTGGAAATGCAAACTGCTTATGTGTAGTACATTTGCTGCTACATCTAAAGTCGGATAACTCATGCTAAAACTCCCTGGAAATTTTAGCTATGAGGTACAGTCTCCATTTCAGATGCTAAAAATGGGTCCTTTCCTTACTTTCTGCAGCACACTGTAATTGCCCACCAGTGGTATGCAACCCCTAAGCATGTAAATGTACCAAGAGTACCCTGGCAGTTTACATGTCCAGACAAAGGATCCAAGACCCAAAAGAAGTTGCAAACAAAGTTAACTACCCCTCCCCCATAAGAGCAGAGATCTTAGAAAGAGTACTAGTTAACCATTTTGTTATATACACTCTTTTCTACGGTACATGCTTCCAAAATCACCATGACATTTATCCCACATTCACTGCCATACTAAAACCTTTAATAATGTCCTGTTTAGTAGTATGGACACTGGTCTTGTCTTATACACAGTTTGTGCTTATCTGGTCTAAGCATTTGACACAGATGATAGTAAATTATGCAGTTACCAGCAAATGAGGTTAATGCTCACTGAAGTCCTATAGGCCTTCTTCCAAGGTATGTAGTTGGTAAGGTCTTTCTTGCTAAAGATAGGAGTATGTTGTTTTTCCTAATCCAGATAACACATATCCTCTAGGATATTAGAAGAGATAAGACTGGATTAAATATTCTTCTCCACACAGGAGACGGCTTTGTGTTCTGCTTTTTGTAATGGTTCCTTGCTTATGGCCATCATGCCGGTGCTTTGTGAGGATCTTGTCAGGACCTGCAATTTTTTCCATGACTCAATATTTCAGTGAATTTTGAGAAAACCAAACCATGATATCCAGGACAATTGTTCACATAAAAAACTTTCATATAAACTAAAGTATCTGAACTTGTAAGAAGGACAACACTGAAATAATTTGACACACTAGATACCTTGGTGTATTTCCACACATTAGGAATGGGCTTCTGCTAGACACTTACAATAGCATCAAGATTGTTATGAAATTAGTATGTTTGTGGTTTGGAAGTTTGAGAAATCATTCCAGGAGGATTGGTCCTCATGACATTTAGAGTTTTAGAATCATCCAGGACATCTACATCCAATTTACAAATATTTCCCTCTTTACAGACCACATTTGTATGTTTTCTTCTTCTTGTCATACTCCAGGACACTACTACAAACTTTCTGAAAGCTTACTTGTCTATCTGTAAGAAGAAAAAGGAACAATATTGGCTCTAGCATTTGAGTTTCCATCCCTGCATGCTCACCTCAATATAATCCACTTTGCTGTAGATTGGACCATATGCATCCACAGGCTTCTACGACATCACTTGGACAGCCTCACGCTTTCATCATTTTTAGGGGTTCCAAAACCAGAACTAGTATCAGAGATAGACTATTATCACGTATTAGCCCTTGTCTGAGGAAGAGGTTAAAACTGGATAATCGTGAACATGCTTATAATCTCACCATCTGGCACTAATAAATAAGTGATTATCACGGGCTACATATTCACAATCCATATCACTAACTAGCAGAAAATATGTGAGTGACAGTTGGCCATTAGAGCATATAGTAAATGTTCACTGCTTCCTCAGGTAATAGCCAACATTTGTCACTTTCCAATAAGCTTTACACTCTATATCTGCAAATCAGAGTTATAGTTAGCTGTTTCTCATGGTTTCACCCACTTACACTAAGCCCAGTGACTTCCAGTGAAACATTAGCAAACATAATTTAAATGTATCCAATAATAGTTTTCACACAAGCTACACAGCATTTTCAAACCAGAGTAGATATCTCTCTAGTACTAACAGCCCCTTTCCTCTGTTTATGAAAATGTTTCTGCTAGCTACACCATTTTGGAATGCCAGGAGCATAATTACTGTCTACCCTTAAAATAAGCCGACCATTAAATGTTTACAGCTTGAATAGTAATTATTCAAAAAGCAGAAGTTAGAAGTTATATTTATGCCAGTTTGATACACATACTGTTAAATTAATAAATAAACCACCAGCCACAAGCATTTAAATTGAATAATAAATTTCTTTCCATGAAATTAACACAATTAAATAATGCCCTCTACAAAATTAAATATGTAAACAATTTTCCTTAATTTTAATTACCTCTGACTTGGAAATCTAAACAACAGTTGCATAGTTTCATAGCCAAATTTATTCCAGCTTGAGCTTTTTTCAGGAATACATTTCCTTTGTACACACAACAGAAGCAAGGCATAAATGGCTAACAATTGCATTTTCTCTGCTTAACTTCTTAAGTCCTACTGATAGTGAATTAATTAAGTGCAACATCTAAGTGCAACATTCCTGACTGCCAGTAGTCTGGACAGCAGTTGCCTAAACGTGAGAGTAACAAGATGAATTAAATGTAAGAAAATATTTTGAACTGAACAAAAAGTAACTTTCACATTTCTTGTTTAGCTGAAGTAATTTCTCACATTTTATGTGCTTAATCATGACATTAACTATCACAAATTCAGTATCATACTTTAAATATAGTAAAAAACAGTGTCAATGGTCTGCCTTTCAAATGTTATTTTATTTGAATGGGTCAAGGCAACCCACACAAGCAGCACTGCAGGTGTAACTAGTACCTCAGCACAATCAGCACTGACAGCATTACAATGAGTCATGAGCATTATTTCCCATTTTTATTCAAATTGAATTAAATATTTCCTGCCTTTACAGTCACATTGGATGACCCTTTTTTAATATGAGTTCTAGTAGCTACCTATCTGTCCAGGAATTGGTGCTGTGACTCCTAATGCCACTGTCTGGATATCCAATATAAGTTCCAGACTCTCCATGAGCTAGTATACAAAACGGTGGAATGCCTCTAAAACAATGTAAGTCTGTATGTGTTTGCACAACAGTAGGTCAGATTGTCTCTATGAATGTCTATGAATCAACATCTTGCTGCTGTAGGTATGTGGTATAAAACACTTCCTGTCTGTGCTTGATCCTTACATCTTTTAGGCTAAGAATTCGTGCTAGAGACCTGCACAAGTATGCGCACCGTAGAATTCTGCATCTCTTTGTTGCCCTACAAGTGATTCAGAAATCATGTCATTAAGTGTGATACACAAGCTATCATTTTGCTCCTCACAAAAGTACCAACAGCTTAGATCAAATACAGGAGAATGACAGCTTCTGTTAGTACCCACTGGACAGCAATGGCATGGTGCATGAAAGAAAGCAAGATTATGCTCTATTTCCTTTGCATACAGTTTATGGAATGTCTACTGGGCTCTTTTGATGGTGACTTGAAGAACATTGATGGCTAATATGACTGGGTGGGGATGTTGTCCTCAGCCATAGACATCACTAGGACAGGGGAACAATGCAGGCATTGTTTTGATGACCAGTGGGTCAGGAGCTCTGATGATCTCCATACACGAGAAGCAGAGATTGGACAACATTTCAACAAATGTTATAGTAAGTGGATAGCACTGTATTTTTCTCTTTGCTTTCCTGTTATATATTTGTGACTGTTTTTGCTACTAGTAAGTATTTGTTAAGGTCAGTTTAAGAAATATATGTCTGGTACTGTCTAGATATTCCATGGCTGGATAATGTGGGTGTAGCACTTCATGTATTATGACCGCTGTCATGTATGTGTCTGCAGGGATGTATTCTGGAATAGGGTCACAATGCAGCATCCTGTGGTTCATGCACACTACCTGGTGTTTCCTCCTGCATAACTGTGCCATTTTTCTGTGTACATATGGTAACATATGCACAAGTGATGCACATTTGCATGTTGCTTGTCATGTAGCATGGGGACTGTAAAATGTATCCGTTATTGTAACATCTTTCCTTACAGTCATTGCAGCTATGTGATGTATCCTTTCTCTTTCAGCATGAACTTAATGTAAGGGCAGTCATGTGACTTGGCACAGGGAATAGAAGATCACTACAGTGAGCCATGGTTAGTTCCATTCACAAGTGTTGAAGTGTTTTACATAATGTTAGATCACTGGCAAGTAAGGTTGTATGACTAACTTTCCATTCTGCTTCGTCACTGTTGATCTAGATGACAGGTTTGCTAGATGGGCATTCCTACTGAAGCTGTGGCTGAGAATCATGAGGTCACTGATGTTAAAAGTGTCTTATCAGTGGGGGGATTCTGCCTACTCATTGGCAGGTAGCCCATCTGCACTGCCTGATGTGGATTTTCTGCAGATGGAGCAGATGGTGAAGGATGCATTAGACAGAACAGAGTGGAGAGCTGTTTGACTCAGATGTAGAGTTCCTTAGAAAGGATTGCAGATTTGCTCACCTGGCTGACTTCTACCATCAGGTCATGGGGTAGGGTGTGGTCCATACCATCAGCCACCATGACCCATTCTCATGGAAATAGACCGCTGTAATGTGGCTATTCAGCAGCAGCAGCATCCTCAAAATAGGCTTCATGCTGGATGAATAAAGGACAACAAAAGTCATTCTCTTGCACAAATGTGGGGCAGGGCTTCAATGGCCTGGGTAAGTACAGACCCAGCCTAACCAGCCTCATCTGTAAGACTATGGAAAGGATAATTATGAAATTAACAAATAAGGATATACAGGTAACCTACAGTCTCTTGACACAAGCCAGTTTGGATTCAAGGGCAGATCCTGTCTACTTAACCTGGTCAGCTTCCTCAAAAAGTTATTGTAGGAAATGGACGAAGGTAAATTAGTACACACCACGTATCTGGCCATCGCAAAGGCATTCAATACCATCCCACACTCAAGTATCATAGATAAAATCTCCAAGCTAAATGTAAATCCTTATGTGGCTCACTGGAAAGCAAACTGGCTCACAAATAAAATCTGTAAAATAAGGCTGGATGATTCTAACTCCTCCAAAAGACTTGTCACTAGTAGTATACCCTAAACTTTAGTCTTTGGGCCATTTCTTTTTGGCATTTACTTCTCAGAGTTCAAAGCTAATGTTAAGGGATTATGGCTGACAAAGCTGTCCGGACAACTGCAAACCTTGTGCCATCATATGAGCCTTCAGGAGGGCTTGTCCCAAACAAAGAACTGGTATCAAAACCACAGATTAAAAGTAAATGCCAGCAAATTTATAATCATGTTCTTTGGCAAGCGTAACTCCCCTTGTAATTATCATATTCAGAACATACCTCTGAAAATTGATTCCATATTCAGGGATCTGAGAACCTATGCCAACAATGAACTGTCCTTTGATCATCACATAGCCCCTAATGTAAGGATGTCCTTTTTCATCACACAGCTTAAATCTAAAGTTATGACATCCAGATCCAGGGATGTAATTATTCCACTGCTCTTGGCATTCATTAAGCCAGTCACTGAGTATAATGTCCCATTCATTATGTAGTCACCCAAACACTTGTCACAACTGTAATGACCACAGTGCTTTCTCACTAAGAAAATCAAAGGCCAAAATCATAAAAACCCTGCATCACATGTTAGAGCCTCAACAGACCCTACCCTGTCAGACCTATTACACATGTGCAAATGGTGGCATAAACACCCATTCAGGGGATATCAATCTCTTCTGCAACATACATAGAGCATGTTATATGGATAAGTATGTATCACAGAGAAACCATCCTCTAAAAACTCCACAACAAAGCAAAGAAATCTCTTCATCTATTCAAACATAGCTTGGATGAATGCATGGGCAGCTGCACATTCTCCCCGTGTTTAGCACTCTTGTCCCTCATGGATAGTGTCAACAATTCAATATTTAGACTTATCTTTGCTCTGACCATCTATTGGCTATTTGTACACAGATTATAAGTGCTAACAACTACTATGGGAATGCAAGACTAGGATTTTAAGGATCCTTGCAGATCAATAGCCTAGTAAGTACCTATGAAGCTAAGGAGTGTAATGGACATTTCTACTGGTGTTGCATGTTTAAGACAGTCAACAAGTACAAATAAAGATGTGTAACATTAACTGTCTCAGGTGGCATAGAGCTCTTAAAGTCTGCTAGCCCATTTTCACACTCCTGACACTGCCAGAATAGGGTACTACAAATTCAGGGAAGAAGTTCATGACAGAGCTTCAGGAAACAGTGACCAGCCAAGTATTATTGTGGACTGTGCTCTCAGTAACAGTACAACTACAATTTCTGCTTCATTTCCATCCAGATCTGCATTTATGAGTGTTGCCTCCCTCATGCAATGCAAGGAGTGAGGAGCCTCCAGGGAGGAAGGAGGATAAGGAAGGAGTTTCCAAAATGGTGACTCTGGAAACATCGAAACCTACAATGTAGACTCCAAAAGCTGGATTATTTTTGCAGAGATAGTTCATTGATGCCCCTGTATTGGTAGTGGTGTTTAGCACTAGATTTATGCAGTCCACCTGTATGGATCATGGATGGTACGAATTTGAATGAATCTCACCCTTAGAGGCAACGGTATACTATCCGTGTTTTATTTAAAGATGGTGGCTGTTCAAAATAATTTCAACAAAACAGGCGCTGAATAAGAAAAAATCCAATGAAGAAAACACAGCACGTTGGAGAAAAGTAACTTTATCAAAACAGCAAAGCTTTCGGGTAAAACCCTTTCTCAATACTGAAACAATTACATTCAAAACATCACTTGTTTTAAATAAGAGCCCACAAATCACCTGATAGCAGCCCATATCATGTGACCAAAACACCAAATCAATATTATACCTATAAAATATACATAAAAAATATACATCTACATATCAAAGTTTAATACAATACAACTTAATAAATACACAGAAATGTGTATTTATTAAGTTGTATTGCATTAAACTTTGATATGTAGATGTATATTTTTTATGTATATTTTATAGGTATAATATTGATTTGGTGTTTTGGTCACATTATATGGGCTGCTATCATGTGATTCGTGGGCTCTTGTTTAAAACAAGTGATGTTTTGAATGTAATTGTTTCAGTATTGAGAAAGGGTTTTACCCGAAAGCTTTGCTGTTTTGATAAAGTTACTTTTCTCCAACGTGCTGTGTTTTCTTCATTGTTCAAAATAATTACCAGGGATATTTTCTGATCTGAACAAAAATCTTTGCACTTGAATGATGTCTTTTGGTCCTTAGGCTTTGATCTGATTGAAGAAGTGGGAACTTATGCAAAATCAAATTTTATTCTCTGAGACTTTGACCATAAAAGTGAAGGGCAGCTTCTATTTTGTTAGAACATTTGACAGAAAGTGTAGAGTTTAGGCCTGGCATTTTATGGAGGAGGTGTAAATGTAAATTTGTTTGTTCAAATGCATATGGCTTTACTTTTACTTGTCGAAGACAGAAGTTAAAAGACAGCTGAACTACTGACTTTAGAATATTTCATATGTATTGTTCCTCCAAGTTAAATACTTTGAAGAGTATTATGTTTCATGTCACTTGAGGAAGTCCAAAACTAGGATGGTAAGAACATTCAAATTTTCTCCAGTCTTTCTACCTATGTTTTGGTGTATTTCAGATTTGTTTGAATCTGGTTTCCCATGTATTCAGAATGCCATCAAAGTATGACAGCACTCTTATGTCAGTGATTTTTTATAGAAGATTGCCTGATTTTTGTTTAATCATGCCTGCTTTAATGAAAGAACAGCATCAAACTGATGATATCCAATCAAGACCGTCATGTAGTATTCTGTGTTCTCCATTACAGAAGAACATTAAATTCAAGGGAACTCTTTCTTCAGTGTATCCTTTCTAAGAGATCTGATTGCAACTGTTTGAATCTAGTAAAGCTGTAGCTCAACTTGTGCCTTGATTATATTTTTAGCAAAAGATATGTTATGATTTGCTTTACTGTTGGTATTAATATACATTTTTTTGTAAGTAGCTATGTTTATCCTAAGAAATTGTAGTATATTTACTGTTTGTAGTAAAAGTGTAACTGTTCTTGAGTGGTGAATAAAATAGTTTAATTAATTTTTCAATAAAATGCTTTTCAGCAGCTTTAGTTTTCATTAATATTGTGTTTTGAGGAGTTTCATTCAATTATTTTCTGTTCAGCTTTTTGTTGTTTTACTGGCATCTAATATATGTATGTATATAGGTATATATATATATATATATATATATATATATATATATACACACACACACACACACACACACACACACACACACACACACACACACACACACACACACACACACACACACATATATGTGTGTGGATCTACTTTCTTTAAACAAAAGTATGTTATATCGAATTTTACTTACCTGCACTGAAATCTCCGAATCTGCTGAAAATCTTTCCCTGTGAAAGGGACCATTTGGCCACCATGGAAATAAACCTAAACGGACAAAAACTAAACCCATCAAAGTGTGTGGGGGGAGGGGTTGCCCCCCCCCCCACACACACACCCAAACTACTTAAATATAACAACTCCAAGATCGCACTACACTGACAAGAGGGCAAAGTTCACCATGGTGGCCAAGTGGTTCCTTTCACAAGGAAAGGATTTTGACAGTCCATAGTTTCTGTTAATTGAAGATTCGGAGATTTCAGCTCGGGTAAGTAAAATTAGATGTAGCATACTTTTGTTTAAAGAAAGCAGAACCATATATATATATATATATATATATATATATATATATATATATATATGTGTGTGTGTGTGTGTGTGTGCATGTATATATATATATATATATATATATGTGTGTGTGTGTGTGTGTGTGTGTATATATATATATATATATATATATATATATATATGTGTGTGTGTGTGTGTGTGTGTGTGTGTGTGTGTGTGTGTATATATATATATATATATATATATATATATATATATATATATATATATATATATATATATATACCCATCTCTAGCTTCAGTTCTTCAGTGTATTCTCAGAATTGTTATTTAAAGTTTAGATCTGATGAAGTCTTCTGTAAGTTAAAGATGAAGATGAAAGTGCTTACTTCTAAATCTGTTTTTCTTTTTTTAATAAATGCAGAGACACATACTTGAGATGCAGACAAAAACTATATAGTGTAGACACCACTGCAATCTCCTGTAGATGCAGACCATGATGGAAACACAGATGAATTCTACTACGTCCATAAAAGGCAGCACTCTTAAATAAGCTGCAGGCACACTCCCTAAACACCAGTGAACATCTGTAACATCTTTATGACCAGCATAGTCATTGGAAAACAACAGGATTATGGAAGACAGCCTAGTCTGACAGCACCCAGTTATGATACAGTACATCTCAGCCAAACTCCTGACTATACTTGTATGTGTTTCAACTTTGCATCATGGTACATCAGCAGTGAACAGATACCAAAAGAACCACATCAACCTTCCATTTCCCACACTTCTAGAGAACAAACCGCAGGGCTAGGCTTTGCCACTGTCTTTGATAACAATAACAGCAGCAGAAATATACACAACAGACAGCATGCCCTGCTGTGCATGACATAGAGTGAGATCTGTCTGGATGTGTAATCTTGGTTTAGTTGATGATGAAGACAGAGGTTCTCTCTCACAGCAGAATGACTGATTGAAGTGTATTATGATTTTCGCTTGTCTATGTGCCCTAATAAGTGGGTTTAATAGTTCTGTATCTTTAAAACCATCCCTAAAGAAAAGGCGGGTCAAGTATAGAAAGTGACTGGTTGTTTTTAAAATTGTTTTAGTATTTAAAGACTGTCATGGTTATATGAAGTTTGTCTGATGAAGGGTTTTTAACCTGAAAGTACTTACGTTTTATAATAAAAGATTACAGCCAGTTTGGACTGTTTCATTTGTTTTTGAATGCGTATGTAATGTAATGATGTCTACATGCATTTCAAACAATGCATAACCTTTGCCCCTGACTTATTTTCCTAAAGGCATACATGATCAGCCACCCCCAATTGCTGTGTTGTTTATAGTAATTTGTAATGTATGATGGGGGGATTATGACAGCTGCCATGAATTATCAAGAAGCAGTACTTCCCATATCAATCACTGGTGATATATGGATCCTGGCAATGCCAGCACCATGAACATCATGTCAACAGTTTATGTCCTGATATGGGGGATGTACCAGCACTGCTGATTTGTCATCACTACTGCAGCCAATACTGCTCTGTGAACATGTTCTTTGCATCCAATTATAATCATAGGGAAAACCATGTACATGCCCTGATGTGACAACCTATGCAGCACTGTCTCGATAATGTGATTCAAGTTAGGTTACCATTCATGAATATAAAAAACGATATGTGAAGGAACAAGTCTATGTGAGTAGTATACCAACTCACCAAAGAAGACATGTAAAGGAACAAGTTTGTTGGCATTATATACTAATTCTCTGGGTAAGCGATGGTACTCTAATCACAACTGTGTATCCAGTTCCCATGCAAAGCAGAGTGATAGCATGTGTATTGCTAAAACCAAGCAAGTTGCACAAATATGCAAAGCTCTTAAATGCCTTGACATGAGTATGTGTTGCTGTCTGTTAGAAACCTTCTAAATGCAGAATATAAACCATAGTTCTTCACATGAAGTACAGTACACTGTCATCATGCCTTCTTCATCACTTCAGGACTGTTTGAACTCAGGTACAGCTTCTAGCATGTCCTATTATTGACACAACTTTTGGCATGTAATGTAATGTAATGGTGGGTAACTAGTGCTAATAGCCAGTTTTGTGCACCATAAACAATGGCACCATGATTTAATGCACTACAGTTGTCCATATATTGGCAATAGCTGCAAAACTACAACGTGGGTTGCAGGTCACACTTCCTTTGAATAAAGTCTTCTTTTGTTTGTTTCTTTATTTGTTTGTTTGTTTTTACTGTGCACCATAGGACTTTCTGAATCTCACTTAAAGAGATTTGCTTAAAAACATGAGAGAAAAAAGTTTATTCCAGTGGAGCAGAAAGAATTATGCTATTAGATAACTATGATTTGCTGAGTATTCAGTAGAAATGGATAAGTTGTTTTTTTTTTTTTTGCTTGCCTCAGAGACCCTGTCTGATGGCTCTTCTGCCTTCACCTAGCTAGACGATTCATTCTGGTGAAATGGCACATGGGTATTCCTGGGTTAAGCAGTAGTCCTATGACCCATTTGCTCCAGCCTGGGAATCTCAGTCAGCCCCCTATTTCCCTGTGGGAGTCAGGTGGTTGAGAGTGAGACAGCTTACTGGTCCTGGGGCAACATCTTACCCTCTCCCTCAGAAGCACACCCTCCACATTGGTGGCTCCTCTGAGCCCATATTCACTGTCTTCCATGGGAAAGTTGCCCTCCTCAATCCTATTTCCCATTGGCTGCATAGTGCAAATACCCTATGACAACACTGGTCCAGATGCCCACAAGATGAACACCTAGAACTCCTGTTAGGTGTTACCTTTATCAGATCCACCTCCCTCCCACCAGGATGGGTGAGCTGACAGTGACCACTCACTCCCATCCTCTCCAGTGAGCTTTTACAGACACCAGACCTGTTAATCAGACTCAAGTCTCCTGCATCTTAGGCAGAGCTTTCTCCATCTACGCCACAGAGATGGGCCAGGTAGTCTTTATCCATCTCTATGTCTGCCATTTCTTTTCTGATTCTTTCTTTAATACTGAACTTAATTCTGTACACTTATAAAACTACAAGGATCATGTCACTGAGTGTATCCTTGCCACATTCTTAAATAAATACAGCTGTTTTAGTTATTTATTTATTTACTTACATACTTACCTTACACTTTGTTGACTAAGTTATTCCTGCTAGGGTAATGGCCTCTTTTCAGGGGAGACCCAATGTGGTATTCATACTGCCTAGAGAGGTTTTGGCCAGGCCCCTGGGAACTTTCCATATTCTTTTCGATAAGTGCTTTGGGATCTTTTACATCCACCTGGGCTAACTCTAAATCAGGCAGATGGGGCCTTGGTTTAATGTCTTATCACCTATTTCATATCAGTTCAGTTTTGTATAAATACATACTTCATCTGTATACATGTTTTCTCATTCAACAGCTGATTTTGTTAAATAATAATATTTAGATTATCTCCTATAACATCTTGGGCAACACAGTGTTTGAGTGGTTAAGGTTTCTGCCTCACCACTTCATGAACTATTTGATTTAAAATTTTTGTTAGTGTAGGAGGGTCTGTTATATTCACGAGCTACTAACAACTCAAACAGATGGCGCTTTGGTTTAAGGTCTCATCCCCTATTTAATATTAATTCAGGTTTTGGTATAAATAAATACTTTATCCGTGTACAAATGTTCTCCTTCAACAGATGATTTTGTTAAATAATAATATTTAGATTATGTCCTACAACATCTTGGAGAACACATTGGTTGAGTGGTTCAGGTTTCTGCCTCACCAGTTCATGAACCATTTGATTTAAAATTTGGCATTTGGAGTAGGGGGTTAAGACTATGGGCTGTTAAAAAACTACTTCTTGTAGTCCAGATTCTTTGCCTCTGTTTGCTTATTGTGTAAGTCTGAGCAAGTCACTTAACTAGACAGTCTGTAAGGAATTTGGGCTAGACTTCTCAATGGTGTCCTGGGTGCATGTGTAATAGCTACTTATCATCCAAAGGTGTAGTATAAGAACCTGATACATGATCACTGCATGTTGTCTTCTTGCTTGCATGTCTTTTTTTGGGGGGGGGTCACACTTGCTTACTTACCAAAAATATACTATTAGATAACAAATATTTAAAGTGGTTTGAAATAATCATAGCATGATCATTCACATTAACATTTTCAAAATGACACCCAGATCGTATCCTCTGTTAATATCTAAAAACCTGCAGTAAAGACTGGCCTGGCAGAACATGGGTTGCTTTTGCACATGCATGTGAATTCAGTAGTTAACTCAAACATCAGAGGGTTGACTCTATGGTAGGAGAAAGAACATCTTTTGTGATGAAATTCACTGCTGCAAAGGGATAAATATATAACACGTGTAAAAATATCTTGCGCTGTCAGATTCTTGATATAGACCACCTAGGACCTACCATTAATCAGAAGGAAAAAACTGTCTCCAGGATGCAGGCAGATGCTAAAGCAACAGAGCATCTTTGTTTCCCTGCATGAGATGTGTCTTCAGATGAAAAGACATATATGAAGCAGGCCATCATAGTTCTCATGAAGATTAAACGTCACTAATATTTGAAGGATTATGTTTCAGTTAAAGCAAATACCTTGGTTGTCTGTGATAGTTTATGCATTTTTTTAATTCCTGTGTAGCAGTGCAAAATACCTTGTGCAAAGTCTGGATATGCAGTGTCCTTTCCCTTACACTAGCAAATCAAGAAAAAAAATCTGCCTTGGTTATATCAGTGGTTTGTACTATTGATTGCTCTCTGCAGCTCACATGGCTGAAGACACTCCACCAGGTTTTCTTTTGATAACTTTTCAAATACCAAACAGTATCTAACTATACCACTCCTTTCGATTAGGTATTCTTCTTCCAGTTCCTTTAGCATTCTTCGATGCTACATTCGTGTACAAGACATTTCTGTAATGAGACTTTTCCACTTGTCACAGACTTTCTGTTCTTAGAATGGTGGACATGTGCTTGTGATATTCTCTCAGTGATTAAACTAGTATCACCTTCAGATAAAAAGCACATTCTTCCTGGTGAAAAGAAAAATGGTCACTTTGCTTGTTAATTTGTCTGCCTTCCATAATTAACATATCTATTAATTTATTTTTCCTTGTCCTGGCCTCTTTGCTGTTCTACATGTAATTCTTTTCAATTTTACAGAGTGCATTGTTTCTGGTTCTTGTGGAATCAACCTGTTTCACCTTCACAGACAACCATATACTGATCGCTTAAACTGTTTTTTATAACTGATACAACTTCATTCTTCAAGTTTGGTTAATGTTTTATTTAACAACAAACAATATTTTGTCAAAGTCCACTAGTTTAGTGCCGTTCTATGTGCACTTTGCTCCTAGTGAATAATTTAGCTGAACCATGGTTATGTTCTTTAAAGCAGGTAGTTCCCAATTTAGATCAAGATTGTTTATGAACTGGCTTGGCTTCAGGCTGTGCCAACATGTAATACATTGACGTTTCTTAGTGATTATGATTGTATTGTGCCTTTTGGTCTGGGCTGTGGCTGAAAAGGGTCCAAGGACCAGTTCACTTAGTAGATTAACAAAAGTTAAATAAACACACATTCAGAACAACATAACCTTAGGAATTGTATAAAAGAATACACCACTGTGCACCTAGCATATAATGACTGAATTACATTATTTTTAGTGTAATAAGAGTTAAGTCTGCCGTTAAATTAATGGTTACTCATTCTACTACTGTCTATTGCACATGGTTTTGTCTTATGCTATTGTACACTGTAGTAGTCGCAACTGAAAATCATAAACATGCCAAATTACAGCTATAAATACAATAAACTCTCTGTTCACTAGAACCTTGTTTTACTTTTGACCTTATTTTAGCATAAAATTCATTATGATGTCTTACCTGTCAGTACAGATCATCTTACTGAAGTGTTATACTAATTTACACCATGGTAAAACCATTCCTGGGATACAATCATTTTACCCAATGAAGGTATGATTTCAGTTTAACTCATGGCTAACTAATTGTAAAATTTCATTTGGATGTTACTGTGAGTGACACTTTTATATTAATTTAGAATATTTTAAGGGAAGTTATAAAAACAATTACTCTAAGCTAAGGTCTTCAAAAGCATCTGTCTCCAGATTATAACTACAAAATGATCACCACCACAAAGTGGCAGCATTTGACATAATGGTTCTAGTGGTATAAAGACAGAGCCACACTTGTCATTCAAAGCATTTTTATTAGGTATAACAACATTAATATATAAAATTACAGCCAGCAAATGCAATTAGATTCTAAACAAAAATATACATTAAATAATCCTGGCTCCATGGCATAGAACGATGTAGGCATTTCCATGACCCAGATTACCCAGGTTAAATTACTGTCTCAGACACTGGAGAAACTGGACGGGGGAAGGGAAGAAGTGTTTTTTGGACTGCTTGATTTTTCCAGCAGGGGAGGGATTTCTGCAAGCAATATGTGACATCTCCTCAGTGATGGGGCAGTGCCATAATTATGTGACAGATTACTGTTAAACGTTGGCATAGAAAGGTGGAGGGAACTAAGTGATACTACATGCAGTGATGAATGCAATGTTAGTAGGTTAATCAAATTATTGCATAGAAAAAAATCCCCTGGTGTGCAGGGTAAAGTATATGATAATGCTTACTGCTCTGCCAAGTGCACCTGACAATGGAGTGGTTCCAGCCCAGGAAGGTAAGACAAGGGATCCTAAGGAAAAAAAAAATAATAGGAGCAGACACAGGGGCACACAAAGGAGGGGCAAAAATAACAAAAAAAATCTCCAACAATAATTACTAAAAGTATCAACAAACAACAATGAAAGAGAGAGAGAGAAAGAGAGTGAAGTCAATATAAAAAGAGTAGCAATACCCTATCACTGGGAGAGAAAGTAAAAGGAGATTGACATAAAACAGAATTAACCATGCATTGACATCACATGATTAGCTGCAAATATCACCATCTCCTTCCACATTATAAAGTGCCATAAATTTAAAATAATAATCCAACCATATTTAGAGGACTGAAGACGGGTTAGTTTTCCAGTTCTGTAAAATATATCACTTCCCTGCCATAGCTGTTAATAATATTAACTTCTGAGTTTCAGCATTATAAAGGCCCATCTCTTCCAATAATAATGTTAGAAGTTCCCATAGAATCTCACTGTACATATTTGTTGTACATGTTTTGCTACAATTTATAAATTTGGCCACATTACTTCCAGCAATGATAAAAATCAGCATTTAGCCGGCCACAATGCAAATAATTAGTATCAACTTTATATTTCATGAAAAGTAGTCATTTCAGAATATAATGGATAATGCAGAACAGCTTCAGGTGTACTGAAGTATTGTGATATGAATAATGATATAAGAATATTTTTAAACAGTTACTGTCTACTGTAATAAATGTCATTGTTCAATGTATTCATCCATTTAATTTTCCCAGAACATTTGCTCTGATGATGACACCTCCAGTACTTAAAATATACTAACTCTAAGGTCATTGTACCTCAAAGAAGAAGGAACATTCTGAAATACAGCAAGATCAGACTTTTTATATATGTACCTTAAATCACACTTAAATTCTTGCAGTTTCAGGATCTTACATGTGGTCGTCAAACATACAACAGGAATCCAAGTCATAGCAGTGACTCCTTTTAGATTTTTGAAATAAATGCTTAAAAGCACCAACATTAACATTTCCTTATTGTGAAGGTGTTATGATATTCACAATATTCTGTGTCTTACCAGAGTAATGATTTGCTTGATAATAAGTACAATTTTTTACGATTACATTTGATTGTTACCTCCCGTCCTTATTCACTGTCATTTGCATTTCCATTTTTATTAAGAGACATTCAAGTAGTTTCTATAAAGCAGGTTGCTTGCAGTGATACAATGCACAGGTGTTCTTCTGTACCACATGGATGATTTGAAATAATAAGGTACCTGTTAATTTCCTTAATGGATAACTGCTCAACACATGGTTCACTGTGGTTTTGTTTCCACTAATGTGAAGGCTCTCTTTGTTTGTGTTTTTAACATGTGAAATTGAGATTTCACAAATTCAGCTACCCATGCTGCAATATACTCCAAGGAACCAACTTGAATATGAGAAGTATTTTGCCTATTGTTAAGGACAGCAGATAGCCACCTCACATTCTGGACATCGTGGTAATCCTGAACACTTTATTGCACTACAGGTTCCATAGATGCTTAAAAAGTGAAAGCGGATAACACCAGGGCTCATGTGCTCTGCTTTTTACCTACCCAGAAAGATGTTTCCACTGTATTCTACTATGAGTCAACGTACTCGCTTTTCAGTACTTATTTGATCTGATTCATGCCATTGCAAATTATTATTCTGTTGTTAAATACACCAAGTTTTGCATGCGATTACTCCATGAACAAACAACTCTTTAAGTGTAAATGTTACCTCAGATTCTGTCTGAGCCACCCTCCCTTTCATTCTAAATTATGCCTCTTATTCACATAAGTCATTTTTCTAAAAAAATATTGAACTGCTGAACTGTAGCCACATCTTCAAAATGTTTTAATATTTGAATTTCTTTCCTCCAGTTTACATGTAAATTTGAAAAAGAAATGAAAAAGTTCCACCAACATTTCTTCATTTAGTCCATAAGCAAGGACACTGCAAAACTGCCTGCTAGATTTTTTTCCCATGAGATTCACCACTTTCTCACAAACTCCATAATTATTTTAGTTTATCATATTAATTATATATTGGAGACAGGTAAATACTATAGTTTCATATTCAAGCAAAACTACTCAATTATGATTACATTTAAATGCAGTACTGCAGTATTTGGTGAAAATGTATATAGCAAGCTAGTTTTCAACTGGTTTATCCCAAGATATTATTTTTAGAAAAACCCTGGCTTTAAGTAAATGCTCTTGATCACATAAATACTAAGCTGAAGCAGATGAAACAAACAAAATACTGACAAAATAAAATGAACCAACAAGCATGAGAGAAGGAGAAAGTTTCCAATAAATGCTCACAAACGCTTCAGAAATAATTGCCCCAGGTCTAAGTATTTATACTTGTGACAGAACATAAAGAGCAGACAGTGTTGCTGCAGTTCAAATTTACACTTCATCTTTCTCATTCTATCATCTTCATCTCCTCTTTTCTACTCAGTGAGAATCCTTCCTTGTATCAACATAGATTAACTGAGTTGAACAGTTAGCTATCGCTTATATTTATATACCTCCAGACATTCCCTTCAGTTTTGTGAATGATTTTTTTTATATGGCTGACTTTTTAACCTAAAATCTAAGCTCACAATCCAAGGTGACTTTTCTGTTGTATGGATTATTCCAGTTTATTACTTCTTTCTCTAGGACTAATTAGGCCACAAAATAGCATTTTTATATGATTCTAACTCTTTAAGCTCCTTACACTTCTCACATGCTGGTACAGACACACTGAGTGACCATCATCTCCTGATCTTTGTGTGCTAGACTATATATAAAGTCCACAAGCTCCACCACTATACTCAACAAATTCCAAGTTTTTAAACAGCTAAAGTGGACTCTGATGCATTATCATAGTCTTGATACTAAAAAGTATTTCGGCTTTTCCCGGTTAGGGGTCGCCCACAGCGGAACTCCAGTCCGCTAATGATTGGCAGTGGATTTTTATGGTGGCAAGTTGCCAGCTCGATGCCCAACCTTCAAAGAAGGCACACCCATTCATGCACGCACCTACCTGCATGTCTTTATACATCACTCGACCATGGGGAGGACATGCAGACTCCACACAGAAGGTGCTCCAGCCGGGAATCGAATGAGAGAATCATAGTCTTGATACTGTGGTTCAAAATAACAATAGTGCCTTTATTGAGATCAGTAACAGGTTGCCTCCTCTTTCTCAGTTCAGAACAAAATATAAAACTCATACTTTGGCACTTTATGATATTAAGGCTTTAATGGGCAAGCAATATTACTTATGTAAAGCATACTGCAAAACTAAATATACTGTTAAGATCCAAATTAGTTAGGAACAGTGTGAAGTCCCTGCAAATAGTGGGAAATATCATTTTTGCTACACAGCAATGCATTTCTTGACATATACTGGAACAGTTTTGGTATGGCAAAACAAAACTTCTCAAAACTGGCAAGTTGGCTTAGTCAAATCCTTCCCTACCAACTTCTCTTGATGAAGAAGTGTCTTGTGTCTGCTTGTTCTTTATGATATCATTCCTTCAAGCCGCAGTTATAAAAAAGAGCAGACAGTGTTTGCTATAGTTCAACTTTTCACTTCATCTTCCCCACTATATCATCTTCATCTCATCTCCTGTATAGTGATAATGTATCACTTCCAGGAAATCTTTCATCTCCAACATGCTTTTTGAAAGTCCCGCCTTCACTTCTCTGAAAATATTTTAAAAAACCATAAGCTTTAGCAGCAGATGCCCTTCCACCAAAATACTTAAAAATGAAAGCACTAATCTGACAACAATAATATTCAGCCCATGCATTTTTTTGAACTTTTTTACATTCCTACTGTGTGGAAATCAAGTAATATTGTTTTGCTCCATGATGGTGACTCTGCATTTTTCTCAGCCTCTAAAGTATCAGATATCTGCAAGCATCATCAGACTAGTTTTATACAACTATATCTTTGACATTAACCATCTGGTCTTTTTCTCAGAATACCTAAACCAATGTCCTGTTCTTTGCAGCCAATAAAGCTAACTTGTTCCCCTCTAAATTCCAAATAACATCTCTAGATCAAACATTGTATAGCTAGTGATCTTTGTCAGTATACTTGGCATAACCACAAATCAGGACTTGAAGCTTGGTCATACCAAATTTAATGCTACTAGAGCAATGAAAAATCCAGTGTCCTCTGTCATGTAAGAAACTTCATAACAGATTATGCCAGAAGTACCAGTCAGATCTTACTTCCTCCCAAGCATAATATATGCTTCATGCATACTAAACTCAAGGTCTGGTCCATAATTCAAAATGGAACATGCATATAATACAATTCTCATAATTTTATTTGAACACTCAGCTAGGTTCCACCACTATATATTAGTTAAGTTACTAGATTGGCTCAAATTTGAACAGTATGTTACAAAGGTACACACAAGATCAATTATTTCCATCCGAGATTTCCCAGTTAAATATCTTGTGATAAATCCTTTTTATTATAATGTACTTAAAACCCACATTCTCCAGTCATTTAACATAACTTTGCCCAAAGATCACTTGCTTTGAGTTGCAATACTTCCACTACTGGCTAAATTGTGTGTAAACACTTAACATAACCTTTTGCATTCCATCTACAAAGCCCTCGGTGACCACCTTCATTTTTCGTGGTTGTAATTCTCCAAAGGTGTTACTTAGGTTACTTTCAGTTCAGCTGCTTGTGGTTCATTTTTTCTTGCAGTTGAAAGTTTGTCGGTGTATTTGGTACAAGATTCTCAACTACATAGACTGTATCTGAAAACATACGGTCTCCGAGATTGTGTGATCTCAGTATATTTATAGTCCAGCGGTGTGGGGACAGATCTTTCATGCGAAGGGGTACAGGGAGGCTTGTCCCCTGCAAAAAAAAAAAAAATTCTTAAACTTGCTGCCTATTGCAAGAATACCATTACTCTAATGACCTGGTGAAATTCGAGCAGGTAATGTCTGAAGTAATAAAATAGATCCTATTACTTAATCCAGGTCTTCCTCTAATTTGTAACATCTTTGATCTGCAACCTTTTATTTTGAGATTCCTCTTTAGCTGTGAATTTTTTTTCAGATGGAACTCCTTACAGTGGATGTTACAGCCATTACTGCACTTGAATTACACTGTATCTCTTGCAGTCACCTGTCTCTGCAAAAATGCATAAGTTCATATGTTATCACTGGGCAGCCAATCTAAATGACAATTAAGAAGCCTAGCAAGTGCAGTCCAGTAAACTTCTAAATAAGTTAGCAATCCCAGTCAAGAAAAAACATACAATATATTTCAGAGGTGAATTTTCTTACACCCATCCAGTCATCAAGACCAGTTTTAAAGTGGCCAACATACTGCATTTCTTAATATGCAAAGGAATTCTTGTCTATAGCAAAAGGAAGATTTTGGGTTTGATCTATGACACCCTGAGGTCCAGTTTATATTATGGTGAAGACTGAGACTTTCAGAATGAGTGCTGATTGTATTATTAATCTTCTAAAGGTGAAGGAGGTCACATATGACAGAGTCTTTCAGTGCAGATAAAGGTAAGCAAAGATCACCATACAGAAGCCTGTACCTGATGGAGTATTGTGATGGGACTTTTACTCTATCTGGGTAGCTTAATAAGCTTAGTCCAGTGATCTTTTTAGTTAATTAATGGTGGACTTTTGAGTTGGGCAAGTTGATTAGAGAGGTACATGCCAAAGGTGGCATTGCAGTCTGTGATGAGCATAATGAGGGTATCTTAGAATGAAATTATGGTTTCCTTAGATATAGAAGATATGCCCTTAGTAGTTAGCTAAAAGGGTAGAAATATTTCCTAGCTATGATTGATAGATGGTGCTCAAATAATGGCCCCTATTCAAATGTTGGCACATGTAAAGTCAAGTGCTGACAGACCAAAAAAAAAGATTGAAATTCAAAGGAAAGAGCTAATCTCAAAAATCGCTCTTCTCATTCAGACTTCATTTTTGCAGGGGGAAGGCCCCCAAACATATATAAACCAACTTTGAGATTGCCATACCTCAGAGAAAAGGGAATATTCCAGGAAATGGCCATCTCAGACTTAGTATATGTAAGTCCGTTTTGTCGGCCATTCAGTCTCCGTGTTTTGGGACTTGTTTTTGAAGGCCTTGATATTTCCAATGGTTAACTCAAAACCTCAAAAAATACCTTATTTTCAACTTAACTTATGTTCTTTAATGAATGTGTAAATTGTTAGGGGAAGTGCCATTCATGTGATATGTATTTTAATAGTTTTTATTTCAAAAGAAAATATACCACATTTTTTGGTGTTGCACTTGGGCCCATGGTCAGTACGATAGATGGTGGCAAGGTCAAGCCTTTCCTGCAGGATATGACTGTCAGTAGAGGAGTTAATAAGAGCACACAGTTTGCAATTATCAGCAAAATTGGTTAACCATAAGCCTTTAATATCCACCTTCATGTCAGCAAAATACATGCCAGAGATAAGGGGCACAAGACTAAGCCTATGGGATACCACTAGTGAGATTTTGTTGTGTGGATGAAGTTTCACCTTCCCTCACCATATACATTACATCAGTGAGCCTCTGGCTACCAAGTGAATGATGTAGGGGTTAAAGTTTGGGTGACATAGCCTATCAATACCAGTATGGGGAGTTGTACCAAAGTTCTTTGCTTGGTCCAGATAGGCAGTGTGGACAGAATGTCTTTCATCTGTGGCTCCATTAACTCTTTCTAAGTACTTAGCTAGCTTAATTAGACAGGATCTATCCTTTACAAAACCAAACTGATTAAATTCAAAGGATTGCAGATCACCTTTTCACTATTTATAAGTTTGATCCAGTTTGATCTTCATTGGGAAGGAACACTGTAACAGCAAGTCATAACATATGGACTTTAAATATCTTACCTATCTTCCTACTCACCCAGAAATATAATTTGTATAAAGACCAGTGCTGGCCTTCTGCCAGCATTATGTTGCATGCTTTTATTTGCCTGGTTTCTGATTATTTATTAGATAAACAAGTAAGTGAACTGGTCCAATGACCCTTTTCATACATAATCCATACCAGGTACAATAAACAGAAAAGCAAACTGCCAAACAAAAAGTACAGACAGTACATGAAACAAATGTTGTTAAAACAGTTACCATAATTACCTTGAAAAACAGAACATTTATTAAGAGATGTCATCAGGCTGATACATGGTCACAACGTTGAATGAAATCAACTGTAGCCTAGTGAGAATGACAAATCAAGCTTCTAAACACATCATACACCATAAGAAGTAATGCAACAAAGTTGTGCCTACTGGTAATATTTCCAAATTTAGTTCTGGAAAAGAATGGCTATAAGGTAACATTTCACATTCAAGGTTATTAGCTAAGTCTGTGACAGAGGAAGTAATCTTAGTTAAACTAGTACAGTAACAAGGACCAAGAAACAATTATTTCATTAAGAACCAAGGGGCACATAATCAATTTCTATAAAACATATGCATTTATAGAGATTCAAGAGATAATCTTTCAGTTTAATCTTAACTTTGGCTAGTTCAAACACATTCATGATGTAGGCATGAAGATAAATCTAGATACATGGACAATATTATCAAAGACTCCCTCCCCAAGGACAAGGTTAAAAGGTTAACTTTTGAGGGACAGGACTCCTTGATCAACCAGTCTCAAGGGGTAATATTAAGATAAAATGCCCTGCCTACTGGTGAGTGGAAGCCAATGCTCCAAGTGTAGTCACGTAATAGTGTGGTATAGTAACAGATGTTCATTTTCCAATGTTGCTGGCAGCCATCCAGTTTTCTGCATGAAAATGCAGTGGTTAACATCCATCTGAAACAGCAATATAATGCTAGATTTTGGTAATGGTGCTATACAGCAGTTGTCCGCTGTCTGAGGCAGTGAGTGCAGGATATATTCCAGTCATGGATTTGGGATACTGACCCCTGTGGTATATCTTGCCTCAGGTGTCAGTGGGCCTGCATCTTGCCCTGAATTGTCACATGACTTTATCTACCACCCACTTTTTATTACATTTAGAAGGTAAGACTTCATAAAACCAGAGCCACAAATAACTTGAAACTAGAAGTCTGGTTGGTGGAAAGCAGTGAGGGCTGTTTGATAATTATTTATTGACTTATTTTTATGTATTTATTTATATGTGAACAAGTACCTTTTGATTCCTTACACCTCCTCACTTTCCCTTTATCACTTACTTTTTTTTTATTTATTTGCAGTTTATTTGCCAGGATAGTCCATTGGGCCATGAAGAGCCCGTTTTCAATGGAGTCCTGGAGAGAAAAGCTCCAGAATAGTACAGAAAATCAAAGTAAATGCAGACAGTAAAAAAATACATAATAGTAATATACAGAATGCAAAAATACATACATAATGGTACAGAGAATCAAAGTAAATACAGACAGTAAAAGTACATAATAGTAATACACAGAGTGCAAAAAAAGCATACATAATAGTAGTACAGAGGTTTTTTTTTTTTTTTTTTGCTAGAGCTGTAATTTAAAGACACACTAGGAGTTTATTTACAGAAAGTAATAGCTTGTGGCGGGAGAGTGAGTTAGGGGAAACTATGTAGGATGGGAAAAGGAACATTCCCACTGTGAAGAAAGGTATGAGTGCAGTAAGGATTTGAAGGCAGAGAGACTATTAGTGGTTCGGATGAGAGGTGGGAGAGAGTTCCAGTGTCGTGCAATTGAAAAGGATAAAGATGTTTACCTGGAGGATGGGCAGATTTGTGAAATTTTATTAGGTTTTGTGATTTAGACCTTAGACATCTGTTAGGTTGATGCATTTGGAAAGTAGAGGCAAGAGAAAGGCATAGAGAGGGGCTAAAATAATTTTGTGAGCTTGGATCAGTTGATTATAGGTGAGATAGTTGGGTAGCTCAAGCCAGTTCAGTTGGTGTAGGGAGATACAGTGATGGGTAGGAGGATCTATGGCCAGTTGCAAACTTTGAAATTTTATAGTAGCAGGAGGCAAGTTTGGACTTGAGGGAAGATTGTAGACTAGTGAGGATAGAGGCTCCATAAAGGAGGGAAGGGATAAGGTAAGTAGAAGCTAGAGCAATCCTGGAGGGAGGAGAGATATAGCGACTGTGGCAGTAAAGTAGGCCTAGTTTCTTGTGTGTTTTTTTGATATTTGCATGTATGTTGCTATCAAATTTTAACTGATCGTCAATGAGGACTCCTAATAGTTTAGCGGTGGGGACTATTTCGAGGACAGTATTAATGTGGCTAGTGATCGAGAAGGAGGTTTTGTCGAGGGAGGTGGCTCTAGATGGGGTAAATATTATTAGCTTGGTCTTGGTTGGATTGAGTGCCAAATGGTTGTCTAGCATCCATTGTTCAGTAGATGTGAAGGCATTCTGGGTTAATTTTGCTAAAGAGGAAGTAGAGGTATCAGAGCAGATTATTGTTGAGTCGTCAGCATATTGGATAAGGTTACATTTAGGAATGGCATGGTGAAAGTCATTTATGAAGATACTGAAGAGTAGGGGACCCAGAATTGAACCTTGGGGTACACCTGTGGGACTGTTTAGGAAGGAAGAACTAGCTTTTTTCCACTTGACTGCTTGTTGCCTGTTTGATAGGTAACTTGTGAACCAGTTGATAGTAGAGTGGGATAGGTTAAGTTTAGAAAGTTTAGCAAGCAGGAGGTTGTGAGAGATGGTATCAAAGGCCTTTGAGAGGTCTAAAAGGAGGGTGGATACGATGTGACCAGTATCACAAGCTTTATTAACAATTTACAGGAAGATGAGGAGGGCGGTTGTGGTGCTGTGGCCAGGTCGGAATCCATGTTGTGTGGGAGAGAGAAGGTTATTACTTAGAAGGTAGGGTAGAAGTTGTAAGTGGATGCATTTTTCGAGAAGTTTAGAAATGGGGGATAAGATAGCAATTGGTCAGAAGTTGGGGATGTTGATGTTGTTTCCTCCTTTATGGAGTGGAATAATATTTTTTTTTCCAGAGCTGGGGGACATGGCCCTCAGAGATTGATCTATTTATTAGTATGGAGATAGGATAGGCTATGGCATCTGCTGAAATTTTTAGGAAGTAGGAGGGTATCTCATCAGGGGCATTGGAACATGGTTTCAGTTTTAGAAGTAGTTTCTTTATGTTGGAGATGGGAATAGGTTGATGGAGAAAGGAGCAGGTAGAGAGCTGGGGTTAGAGGATGAAAAAGGGGTGTGAGTAGGTGCGTGTGGGGAAGTAGAGCTATTAGAGAACGATGATGTTAATTTAGCTATAGAGTCAATGAAGAATGAGTTAAATCTGGAGGCTTGTTCTAAGTCGGAGGCATTGGGATCTGGCAAGGGTTTTCTTTTTTACCTGGGTTAAGTAGAGAGGCAATTCCATTCCAGAATTTCTTTACTTCCTTGCTGCTATCTAATTCTCATCCCTGACTTTCTCTCTAAATATACCATGTGTTTTCCCCTCACTTCATATTGCAACTCCTATGTGTATTAGACAAATTTGCCTTTAATTTCTCTACAAACTGTCTAAAATTTCTGTAAATAACCAATGTTTTATATTATATTATATCCAGTTTGTTATAATTATTTAAACTGCAGATGTTTTTGTTTTATTTTTGAAGATTGTAAAATTGTTTTGTAATAATTTGAAGCTTTTCTCCCAGGCCACTACTGAAAATGGGCTCCTAACCTGTTGGACTTTTCCAGTAATCAAATGTCAATAAATAAGGAAATAAATTTGTTAACTGTGATAGTGCATTCACTTCAATGGATCATTTGCAGGCACACCCTAGGTGAATTGGATCACATAAGAAAAGAACACAGCATATGTACAGATACAAGGATGTGATAAAAATGTATATACATATTTACAAATATAAGAATATGCTACAACATCTAGTTCAAGAAGCAGTTAACAATGTCAAAACATGGATGGAAAAATGAAATTACATTTAGCAGAGTTTTATGGACAAGATGTAGCCATACCGACTGAGGTGGATTTTTGATACAGGGATAGCAGCACATCATTATATAAATAGTTATGAAGACATTAGAAGAGGCAAATGAGAATAGTTACAATAAAGGATACCATGGGGAAAAGACAGAGAAAAAGTGTGAGATGGATGCAGTGGGAACAGGAGTCGAAAGGAGAAGAAATGTGAGAGAGAGGTAGGATGAATGAGAGGCAGTAAGTAAAGGGGATGACAAGATGACTTAAGGAAGGATGGAACAGGGACAAAGGAGTGTATGATAAGTACATAGATTAATACTAGGCTAATTGCCCTTGCTAGCCATTTTAAGCCTAGCCAGTTACCCCATGAGAGAATCAAACCCTGCACCTTGTGTCTGCAAGGTAAACACCTTAACCATTCTGCCATCCCCCCACATGTATCAGGTATCCATTTTAACAGCCCCAGACTTGTCCCAAAAAGCATACACACATAGTTTTGCATGTGCTAAGGGTGAAGTTATTATTTAACTAAGCATAAATTTTGAGAAACTCTGACTTTATGAGTGCTGGATTACTCTCAGAGATTTACCATTCCTAGTTAGAATAAGGCTATCTACATACAAGGTAAGCTGGAGATCTGGGCGCTAACAAAGCCACAATCTTTATTAATAAGATGAACAGTAAGGGTCCTTGAATGGATTCGTGAGGAGCTCCTGCCCTGGAGAAATCAACACATTAATTATCCTCTTGAATTTTATTTGGAAAGTGCAGTTGATTAGGTGATTCTACATTAATTTACGGAAGCCTTCACCAAGGATCATAGGATCATAGGAAGTTGCTAGTCTATTGGCCCTGAGGTACTTACAAACCTAGCCAAGAATTTAGCCCATGTTCCATAATAGCTGCAGCTATTATGCTTAGATAAAAGACGGGGATCGTCCACTGTCTTGAAAACCTTATAAAACTGACATAGATTGTTGCAGTAAGTCACCCATTTTCAATATTTACACAGGTAGCATTGTTTATGCTATATATATATATATATATATATATATATATATATATATATATATATATATAGGTCCACCATGGAATTTTGAAATTTCACAATCCCAACATTCGAAATACCGATGCTCAGAACATCGAGACTGTGAAATGTCAAAATAGCAAAAAAAAATCAAGAATACATCAAAAAAGATGATTTTGCAGGTGGGCAAGCCTGCCTGCACCCCCACACCCCCTGCAACTTAACTATACTACAGTGAAAAGAATGGTAATGTTCCCATTCCACACTCTATGGCGATCTCCACTTACAGGTTTCGAGATTTCACAATTCCAAGGCTCTGAGCATCGGTATTTAGAACGTTGGGATTGTGAAATTTTGAAATTCTAAAGTGGGCCCACTTATATATATTTATGGCCATAAGGATACTGCAGCCCATCCAAAACTGTTTCAACCCTGATTGCAGGCCATATTCTGACGCACAATCAATCAGATGCTCAAAAACTACTACTTCCAAGATGTTGGCCAAGGGCTGATTTTTGAGATAACTCTCTATTCTCCTACAATGACATGCTGGGGGATCTTAGATAAAGGAATAAACACAGCATATATAATATGAGAGCAGATCATTCTAGTGGAGAGGGATAGTAGATTATATGGAGCCTATAAATCCACAGGGAAGACATTTTGAGGAATTGAAGGTGTAGCTTATGCATTGAAAAAAACATTCTTGTCCCTGTTTTTTGTACTGACCACCTTGAAATAAAATGTAGTCTACCACAAAATAATTTTTTTTCATCAGGAACCAAGGTTACTTTGATTAGTATTAAGCCTGACAGACGTTTTATTAGAATTTGTGTTGAACAGATCAAGGAAAGAATGCATTCTAGGTGAAATATCCGAACGAGCAACATTTACAATGTGTTACTCATATGTGTCACTGAAGATTTATTTTCAAGGCAACCAGGGGTAGCCTTGATGTGGTCAGATAGCCCTGTCAGATCAGACCCCATAAGGTTTTTGATTTCCAGACAAGTACGGTTTGCCTCTGAGAAAGCTCTGCCATTTTCCAGGGAAGACTATGTCTGTGGCCTTAGTGGTAAAGCTACAATCTTGACTTAATTTCTGGAAATTACTGCAACAAACAGAGTCCAGTGTGATTTTCCACTTTAACATGCACAGTCTCCTTCCTTTAGCTGTTGCTTAATTGAGCTGGAAATCCAGAAACAGTTGTTGCCTTTAATCTTCTCAGTCTGATTATGAAGATTATATCCTAAACAGTGGTGAATGGTGACTTCAAAGCAATGGGAAAGTGCAGGAAGTAAACAAATGGGTGGGGGCTAACTGGAATGGCTGGGGCTATATTATTGTAGGTCAATGCCCACATACTCATGTTCAAACAACACCTGGGATCAGTCACTTTCATCCACAGACTGCTTCAGTATCAATTAATTCTAGCAATTTTGCTTACTACATACACATCTCAGATGTACAATTGCAATTAACAAAGCTGGTCTTAGGTGAAATGGAACACTAAATAAAGAACTCCATGGTGCCCTCTCACTGCCTACCAGTTCCTCTCACACCTCCAGTGTCCTCCTGTGTTCCCCATTTTGGCATCACCACAGCACCCAGACAGATTATTTTTACTTTTTTTCACATATTGTCATTCTCTTCATCTTTTCTTCTTTCAGCACACCCTAACTGACTAAGATGACACTGTAATAATAATAAAAATAAAGTAAAATAATTAAATTAGGGGTCTGGCCACCAAATTAAATGGGCTTTTAGGTGCTCTGATGTGCATTTTTGCGAATTTTCCAACGTTTTAATCCAGTGTTGGACTGAACAATAATCATGACTATGGAAAGAAATTCAGTCTTCTTTCTTTTTCTTTCAAAAAATAATTAAGTTGTGTCAAAAATTAAATGTTCAAAACTGACATAATAGTAGCTCCCAACAAATTGAGAAGACAATTGCATGTAAGGATATATAAATCATATCTGGGAATAGCATCTGCCTCCCTGCCCCTCCAAAAAAGATAATCGCCTCCTTTGGTTTTAGACTGGAATAAAAGTGTAAAAAACAAAAGGCACAACCATATAGTTCAGGTTGCTGCTGTTGATGTCATACATATACACAGAAAAGAAAAGAAAAGAACAGAAAAGAAAAATTGAAAACAAACCCTCCAGGCCTGCGCTTCCCAAAATTCTATTAGCAAATGTATGCTCATTAGACAACAAGATGGACTTTCTCAGGCTAGAGCTCAGCACCACAAAGAAGGTGAGAAATTCCTGTCTGTTAATCTTTACAGAGACTTGGTTAAATAACAGGATAAGTGACAGTGCTGTAAGCCTTGATGGTTTCACTTTGTTCAGAGCTGATAGGAACCCAGCTGTGTGTGGAAAAGCTAAGGGAGGCAGAGTGTGCATTTTTGTGCATGATAGCTGGTGCAAAAACTGTAACATTGCTCTGTAAATGTGGAATTTCTGATACTGAAATGCAGATCTTTTTATGTGTCCAGCGAACTAAATTGTGTCTATGTAGCAGCTGTATATATACCACTGAGTACTAATATCACTGAAGCACTGAATATACTGCATAATTCTATATGTGAGCTGCAATGCAAGAATTCTGACTGTGCATTTATGATAGCTGGTAATTTAACAAAGCAGATCTCAGGGAGGTGCTACCAGTTGCTACCAAATTGTGGATTTTCCCACAAGGGGAGCAAATATTCTGGACAAAGCTTACACTAACATAAAAGGGGCATACAGAGCTGTACAACAACCAAACCTGGATGGCTCTGATCATATCTCCATAAAACTAATACCAGCTTACAACCCTCTCTTGATCAGAGATAAGCCCACTGTGAAACAAATTAAGGTCTGGCATGAAGGAGCCATGGAAAGTCTCAGGGACTGCTTTGAAACCACAAACTGGGATGTCTTCAGGGATGCAGCCACTGTGAACAATCTGGTAAGCATAGATGAATATATTGAGACAACTATGGCTTATATATCTAAATACGTGGAGGATGTAATGAACGTCAAAAAATGTTAAAGTAAGAGCCAACCAAAAAACATGGCTAAACAGCAAGGTGTACAAGTTGCTGAGGGCAAGAAACACTGTTTTCAGGGCAAAGGATAAGAAGGGTCTAAGTGTGGGAAGGGTTAATCTAAAAAAGGGTATCAAGAAGGCCAAGAGGGAGTATGATAAGAGGATACAAGGATGCTTTGAGGATGCGAAAGACTCAAGAAGCCTGTGGCATGGTATTCAACAGCTAACTGACTACAAGACCAAGTCAGCTCAGTGTGATGATAGCAGTGAATTTCTGGACAATCTGAACACATTTTATGGCAGGTTTGAAGAGAAAAACAAGCTGGAGGCTGTAAAGCTTCTCAATGACCAAAAGGAGGCAGTACTCAACTTCAGTGCTTTGGATGTAAGGAACCAACTGAGGAAAGTGAACCCCAGGAAGGCTGCTGGCCCTGATAACATTCTGGGGAAAGTATTGAAAGGTTGTGCAGACCAACTCAGCATAGTCCTGATGGACATCTTCAATACCTTGCTTGTCCAGGAAAAAGTGCCAGCATGCTTCAAAGTTACCAACATAATCCCTCTGCCCAAAAAAGCCAACCCCACCTGCCTAAATGATTACAGCCCAGTGGCCCTTACATCAAATGTAATGAAATGCTTTGAAAGACTGGTTAAAAGGCATTTGACTACAGTACTACCCCAATCCTTTGACCACTGCAGTTTGCCTACTGGGCAAACAGACCAACTGCTGATGCCATTTCAGTGGCACTTCACCTCACATTGGATCATCTTGAAGAGAAGAGCAACTATGCCAGGCTGTTCATAGATTTCAGCACGGCATTCAATATGATGATTCCAATGCAACTTATAGAAAAGCTAATGAACCTTTGCATAAATAAAGGGCTGTGCAACTGGATCCTCGATTTCCTGACTGGAAGATCACAAAGGAACTGTGCTGGTAATAATACTTCAGGGACTATTACAATCAACACCAGACTACCCCAGGGTTGTGTGCTGAGTCCTCTACTGTTCACAGTCCTTACCCATAACTGCTCTGTGAAAGCTACTAACAACCACATCATCAAATTCGCAGATGACACCACAGTGGTGGGACTCATAAGTGGTGATGATGAGAGTGGGTATAGGAATGAGGTCAACTCCCTGATTGAATGTTGTAATAACAATAAATTCGACCTGAACATCAATAAAACAAAAGAAATTATTATTGACTTCAGAAAGAGCTCTGCCATGCATCTACCCCTCAAGATCAATGGTGAAGAAGTGGAGCGAGTCCAAACTACAAAGTTCCTGGAGGTACATATATTAGAGGATCTTTCTTGAAGTACAAACACAGGCCAGCTAATTAAAAAAAGCCCACCAGCGACTACTCTTCCTAAGAAGGATGAGAAAAGCAAAGCTCTCTATGAATGCTCTAAATTCCTTCTACAGAAGAGCCATTGAGAGCATTATCACCAGCAACTGCACTGTATGGTTCCGTAACAGCACAATGGCTGAAAGGAAGAATCTGCAAAGAATAATAAGAACAGCAGAAAAGACTGTGAGCACTAGTCTTCCTACCTTACAGGACCTCTTTGAAATGAGATGTAATAAGAGGTCCCTCAAAATACTGAGTGACACTTCTCATCCAGCATACGGTTAGTTCACTAAACTTGCTTCTGGTAGAAGGTTGCAGAGTATCCACTGCAGGACCTCCAGATTCATGAACAGTTTTTATCCAACTGCAATAAGACTCATTAATGCAGATGTAAATCTGGATGTATCAAAACTATAACAGACTGTTACACTCATTCTTTTTTTTTTTCCCATACAGTAATTCTATGTATTTATTGCATACTAAAATTAATATATTCTCATTCAAGTGCAATTCCAATCCCTTCCTTGTATGCAATATCACCCAATCTCACCTCTGTGTATAGTATACTTTTCTTTGCATGTGTTAATCATCTAGTAGCCAGTGTTGTCCAGTGTAAATAAATAGTGTACAAGCATGTGTGTCAGCTACCTAGGTATTTACTTTTCTTTTTCAATTTTTTTTATTTTTCAAATACATTTGAATGAATTCCATAGTATTTATACATAACAGATCTTAATGTATACAGTTACTTTATAAGTATGTCCAATCCATTATCAGAGTGTTGGATCAATTATTGTATAGTGTCAGTCAACAATAAGACTTTTCCCCAAGGGTTGTTGATAAATGACTTTAGATAAATTCTTAGTTCTTTAATTTTAATTTCCAATAATGCTGTGGTATTCAGTAGGCTGTAGAAGTCTTCCAAAGTTGGTATTGTGTTTGTATTCCATCTTCTTGTTATACACTTCCTTGAGATTGTAAGTATAGTCCATACTAGATACATGTTTGACCTATTCAAATGAGGACCTTCGTTCACATTTAATAATACAAGAGCTTTAGTTAAATGAAATGATTCATTAAATAAAGCTTGTAGAAAGTTATTAATACCATTCCAAGGTGGCTTAATTTTAACACAGTCAAAGAAAATGTGGTTCTCTGTATTGTATACTTGCTCACATCTCCAGCATATTCCTTTTATGGAAGAACTAATTTTACTGATGCTGTCTGGGGTTAAGAATGCTATGTGCAAGCATTTCAAATTAAAAACTTTCCAGTATTGTGTAAAGGATGTATATTTTATTGATAATAAGATATTTGTTTTAATATCTTCAGTTAACTGTATTGAGTGTCCTTTTGTTATATATTTCCAATATGAGGTTTTGCGTGTTGTTTTATATTTATCAATATTTTGTAAAATTTTGAAATACTGTTTCCCTTGTCAAAGTCATTATATATGATTTCATATATGTGTTTCATAAATTTAGGTATTTCTTTAAATGAAGAATTGTTAATTATTCTACTTAAATCTTGTGAATATGACAGAATACTCTGTAAAGTTAGCCAGTCCTGTTGTGGAATTTTGTATGCTGCTTTTATTACTTGCATATCTAAAACTTTTAGTTCTTTGATACATTGGAGCCAACAAACAAATCCTTTCTGTTCCCAAGAATTAATAATTTCTCTATATATTTTATGTGGAAAGTTCTTTGTGACTATAAATGGTGTTAAAAGATCAAACCAGATTTTTAAATCTATATTTGCATTAATATTTTTTCTAAATGAGTCAATGTAATAATTAATCATACGAGTTTTAGTGGGTTTAGTTATGTTATATTGCATACTAATACATAATATGTGCCATGGTAAATTGTTTTTATTTGTTATTTGAGGGTTTTTTTTGTAAATCAAATTAATTTATTGATATTACAGTTAGTAATTCTTTCCAATTTGCAGAGTAATTCAGACTTATCCAATCTGAGATTGTTTTAGATAGTGATGCTTTTATATATGTTTCTATATCAGGAAAGTTTAATTCTCCCTGTTTCCATGGTCTGATATGATGTATTAAAGATATTCTGTTTCTTTTGGGAAACCATACAAATTTTATTAGGCAGGAATTTATTTCTTTAAGTATAGTCTTTTCTGGTAACAGTTGTATTGTCAAGGCTATATATAGGATCTTGGGCACTAAAACCATTTTTATTAACTGTAGTCTATCTTCAAATGTTAATATTATTTTGTTCCATTTTTCCACAAAGATTTTAATTGTATTGAGGATATTATTGTAGTTTTTTTAGACTAATTCATTATTATCCTTGCATAACTCAATTCCTAGATATTTTAAGGTAGATTCTTGTTTCCCTATGATGTGATCCCGTTAGTCAGCAGTTCTTTTTTTATTTAAAAATAAAAATTTTGATTTTGACTTATTGAAATGGAGCCCTGAAGTCATGTGAAATTTGTCAATTAATATATCTAATTATTCTAATGTCTCTTGTATTAGATAATGTTAGTAATATGCCATCAGTAAATAGCATTACTTTAGAATTGTATTGTTCATAAACATCTATTCCTTTGATTTTTATATTGTTACAAATTGAATCTGCCAATATTTCAATAGCCAGAGCAAATAGAATTGGTGACATGGGACATCCTTGTTTATAGCCTTTTGTTATATGTATAGATTCAGAGGTAAAAGGACCTAACTTGACATACGCTAAATTATTTGTATATATATTCTTTAGGAGATGAACAAAGGATGCAGGAAATTCAAATAGCATTAGGATTTTGAATAAATAGTCTCAATTAAGGGAATCAAAGGCTTTCTCTATATCTAAGCCAATTATGAGTGTTTCTTTATTTTCTTTATTAACATAATCTATAAGAGAAATTATCCTTTTAATATTGTCATGTGTGTTTATGATATATAAATCCAGTTTGATCATTATTTATTGTTTTGAATAGTGTTATTTTCATTATGTTAGTTAATATTGTCATAAATATCTTATAGTCATTATTTAATAATGATATAGGTCTATATGAAGTACAGAGGTTTGGGGATTTGTTTTCCTTTAGGATTGGTGTGATTAAGGAATATCTTCAAGAGGGTGGTATTAAAGCTTGTGACTGAATTTCTAATAGAGTTTTATGGAAGAGGGATAGTATCTTTGAAGGAAGAAGTTTATATATATCCATAATTATGCCATCTATACCTGGAGCTTTATTATTTTTACTCCCTTTTATTGTATCTGTAATTTCTTTGTAGGATATGGGTGCTTGTAGATCTAGTTTTAATTTTTCTGGTATTTTTTTATATTAGAACATTTTTTCATCTAGATTTAATTGATCAATATATATATTTTCTTTTTGGAAACGTTCCATATAGTGATTTCTTTAGGCATGAAGAATGTCGCCTGTATCCGAGACATTTTTCCCTTTCTTTTCATGGAATATACATTTAATGTTATAAGCTTTTGATTGTATTTTGATTCTTGTCGAGAAATTGTGTAGATATTTGGGAGAACTGGCCAAGGTATTAATTTTTAATTTTTCTAAAGATAAACTAGTTTTATGTGTTAGAATTTCATTGTATTTATTGTTTAATACTTCTACTTTATTTTTCATCTCCAAATGATTTTGATTTTTTTCAGATTTTACTAACAAATGTTTGCATTGTAGATCTAATAATTCAGAATCCCATTCTCTGATTTTTTTTATACCAAGTTAGGGTTTTACCATATATGTAAGCTTTTAATGAGTCCCATATCATTATTGTATTTATCTCTGTGGTGTAATTAATATCTAAGAAGAACTGTAATTCAGATAATAACCAGGGTTTAAACTCTTTAATTTTAGTTATATATGCTGGAATTCTGGAGTTAAAGATTAATGGTTTGTACCCATTTTGAAGTTTTAGTATCAATGAATTGTGGTCTGAAAAGGGGCAGGGAGTGACTGATAAATTAATTATTTTAGAGTGTAAGTCATTGGCAGCAAATATTTTATCTATTCTAGTTTGGGTACCAAATCTGTGATCTTGATAGGAAAACAATAAAGATTTATCTTCTTTAAATTTGAAAGTATCTACAATATGAAATGATTCTACCCACTTGTTTAAAGCTTTTGATACAGCAGATGTATGCAGCGGTCTTATTTTGTAGTTTCAGAAATATCAAATATACAGTTAAAATCTCCTCCTAATATTAAATTGCCTTTATAATTATTGGAAATGAAATCCAAGTGTTTTTAACAGTTCCTGTTCCAATGCCTAGGAACCAGTATATATTGGCTAGGGTCCATATTCTGTTATTATATTTAACTATTATTAACATCATAAGGCCTTCTTTATCTTCATACTTATAAATGATTTCTGGGTTAATCACATTTGTTATCCATAAAATTGTTACCCCTTTTGTCTGTGCCAATATCATATATTCCTTAGGATTCCATTTGTAATTGTCATTTGTTTTGAAATGAGTTCCTTGAAGGAAGGCAAGTTGTGCTTTGTTCAATTTTAAATAGTTCAATAGATTTGATCTCTTGCTAGGATTGTTTAAGCCATTGGCATTTAAAGATAATACAATTAAATCCATCTTAGGTTATTTAGACTATGTATTTTTTGTTTTATTGTGACTATTAAACATTGTCCTCTGATAAGTATAAAGTATATGTTTGAGCTTTTAAAGGAAATTATCAGTTTTATACTTTGGGTGTTTACCAATTAAGTAATGCTTTGGTCAGGCATACTAAAAATGTTTTTGTGAAATAAATTTAAATGAATAAATGTTAACAAAACTAAAATCCGCACTAGCCATGGAATGAAAGTCATTCCTAATTTGATGGATAAACCTAAGTCCATCTGATAATCACTCATACTTTGACAATCCAGAACATCCGAGTTCCATAAATTGAATTATCATTTGGAGAATATCTGTAATAGGAATAAGCAATATTTATATTATTTTGAACAGATATAGTAATATTGTAGATTATACAGAATTCTAATACAATATAAATGTCTACTTATTATTGTCTAAGCAATTAATATTTACATGAAGGATATATGACAAGCAATTCAGTCAAAGTAAAGTAGGAGGTATCATATATAAAACCTCAGTAAAAGATTATAGCACACAGTTTTTTAACATATTCACCCTTATTGATGAAGTCTTTCAGAACTTATTACTTAATATAAATAGACAGTAATAATATTTATACCTTAATGTTTATAATACAATGTATTTCACTAGATATATAAGAAGTTATATTTCATTGTTTGCCAGCATTTAAGTAATTACTTTGTTTGTTGCTAACTTACTTAAAGCATCAAGTTTATTTTATGTAAACATTGATGAAAGTTATTGGATTTTAATTATCAGTGCATCCCTCTTACCCCATTTCCTGCACATAAGGATTTTTATATCTGTCATTTCTTATTATAAAATGAGTGAAATTATAGGTTAAATACAACAAATGCACTTATTGTGATTAATGATTACAAATTCCCTTTCCATATTCATAAATTGCCATTTTATGGCATGTACTGAAAGTTTTGAGATTTAAATGGCAACATTCTATTTTGTATAATCAGCAAAGGTTAAACTGAGTGATTATTGTCAATTTAATACTATTTGTTCAGAATGTGATCATTATGATCTGTGACATTCCTAGTTCAGGCTTCTATTGTTTCCCTTGAACAAATTTGTCAGTTTGATGTCATGTATAAAACATTAGTTACCTTGGTAACAGCTTAAATATTATGTATGGTCAAGATGGGTTACAAAACTACAATTCAAGTTAAAGCAATTATATGACTTGTTATGCACATGAGAAAATCATCATGCTTCCCCTTGATGTTCAATACAGTATATGTCATTTATAACAAGTTAAAACAGTAGTGTTATTATACACAAGCCCATGTTATTAAACTGAGTGTCTATTGTCAATGTAATACTTGTTCAGAATATGATTGTTACATTCTGTGACATTTCAAGTTCAGGCTTCTATTGTTTTTCTTGAACAACTTTGTCAGTTTGATGTCATGTATAAACATTAGTTACCTTGGTAACCCTTTAAGTATTATATATGGTCAAGATGGGTTAAAAAAACTGCAATTCAAGTTAAAAGAATTACATGACTCTAAGCATCCAAGTGCTCCAGATTATGCGGAAAGCTCTGCATTTAATGAAGGGTGAAGCCACTGTTCTGCTGTTCCACATTGAACAGCTGTGGCTTCGCTACAAAGCTTTTGATTGGTTTGTATACTGTAATTACTGCCAATCGGCATTGCAGTATACAAACCAATGCATAGCTCTGCTACCCTTCCGCGTTGGCTGTGCTCCGCAGTTTTTGATTGGCTCATAGACTGAATTTATGGCCATTTGCGAACTCGGACTACAACCCAATCAATTAGATAGTCTGAGGAGGACGGATGCCAATGACAGCTCCAAAATACAGGCCAATTGTGGTCCTGGAAGCCTTTTTGCGCCAAAATAATGGCTTGAAAAAGATTTCCAGGAATCAGAGATTTTACTTCGACCCACTGACTAGATGAAAAGTTTAGCTGGAAGAAGGAAGGAAGGAGTGGCTGGCTGCAGATGAAGACATCGCGGAAGTCAGAAGTGGAAGTTAGCCTGCCTGCCAGGATGGAGAGGTGACTCGGTCAGTGAGAGGAGTCTGTTTGCTGTGTCAGAACAGAAGGGCTGAGGATTATCTTTCTGCTACGCTGCTCTACAACCGAGTTGGAATATCAACTTTGTGCCGTGTTTGTATTGGATTATTTGTGCTTGGATTGGATTGCTGAAGTGGTACTATGTGTATACGCAGAGCAGAGGTAAGTGTTTTAGGCTTTTAGCTGTAATGGTTGAACTTGAAAATATTTCCCTTTAGAAGTGGTATGCTAGCACACATCCTGTTATTTTAGCAACTTTCTAAGTGTGTAAGTATTAATATTTAGTCTCAATATTTTGTGTCCCTAGTATCTCTGAAGTGATAGATAGGAATTTTGTATGCCTAAACAGATTCTGTTATCCTAGCATCTTTCTAAGTTTAAAACAGCAATATTTAAAGTATCTGTTTCTACTGCTTGTCCCCCTAGTATGTCTATTTTTTTTGGGGGGGGGAGAAACTGTATGCCAAGACAGGTCCTTGTTCTAGCAACTTTCTAGGTTTATAAGAGCAGTTTTTAAAGTGTTTGTATGTTTCTGCTGCTTGTCCCCCTAGTACATCTCTGAAAATAATTGCCTTTTTTTTTGAGAAACTGTATGCCAAGACTGGTCCTGTTCTAGCAACTTTCTAGGTTTATAAGAACAGTTTTTAAAGTGTTTGTATGTTTCTGCTGCTTGTCCCCCTAGTACATCTCTGAAAATAATTGCCTTTTTTTTTTTGAGAAACTGTATGCCAAGACTGGTCCTGTTCTAGCAACTTTCTAGGTTTATAAGAGCAATATTTAATGTGTGTGCATGTTTCTGCTGCTTGTCCCCCTAGTACGTCTCTGAAAGTAATTGTCTTTTTTTTTGAGAAACTGTATGCCAAGACTGGTCCTGTTCTAGCAACTTTCTAGGTTTATAAGAGCAATATTTAATGTGTTTGTATGTTTCTGCTGCTTTTCCCCTAGTACGTCTCTGAAATTAATTCCCTTTTTTTTTTTTTTTTGAGAAACTGTATGCCAAGACAGGTCCTTGTTCTAGCAACTTTCTAGGTTTATAAGAGCAGTTTTTACAGTGGTAGTATGTTGTCTGCTGCTTGTCCCCCAGTACGTCTCTGAAAGTAATTGCCTTTTGTTTTTTGAGAAACTGTATGCCAAGACAGGTCTTGTTCTAGCAACTTTCTAGGTTTATAAGAGCAATATTCAAAGTGTTTGTATGTTTCTGCTGCTTGTCCCCCTAGTACGTCTCTATAAGTAATTGCCTTTTATTTGGGAAACTGTATGCCAAGACAGGTCCTCTTCTAGCAACTTTCTAGGTTTATAAGATCAATATTTCTAAGGTTTTAAGAGGAATATTCTAGCAATATTTAAGTTTATAAAAGCAATATTCTAGCAATATTTCTAGGCTTATAAGAGCAATATTTCTAAGGTTATAAGAGCAATATTTAAAGTCTTTGTGCTGCTTGTCCCTCTTATGTTGGGCTTTGTCCAGTTTTCTTGCACTAAGAGGTTGAGAAGTATGTCCAGATGGATGTCAAAAGTGAGTTATAGTAATGGGATGCTTTAACATATCTAGTTTTGTTTTTGGTAGAACTTTGTGTAACTTGATCTTGAATTCTTTGTCTTAAATGGCACATTCTTGTAAAAGCGCAGAGGGCCCTGGTTTTAAGTACCTTTTTAGGCATCTTTGCCAGGCCCACACCTTGCTGTAGGACAGGGGTAGAACACATCTAAAGTGGTGAATGTAAAATGCAAGTAGTATTGTCATGATGTGTGTTGCAAGTGCCTTTGTTAAGCTGGATGTGTTTATCCTTGGCATGGATTTTGAGATAATCAAGGGTGCTTTGAGTACTGAATGTCATGAAAGTCACTCTTCCCTTCTGCACCACTAGTTAGGTGGGCAAGTGAGCACCAGAGGATTGAAAGTGCCATCGAAGCAAGGAAGTGAAGCATGCAGGCCTTTATAGTAAACAAAAGGAGAAGAGATGAGCAAGAGAAGAGGGTGCAAAGTCAGGAAACGTCCAGTGATATGGGTAGGTTATGGCCCTATTGTCTTATATCTTTGCTATTGAGGACATTTTCTAATTTTTCTTTCTACACTATAGCCCCGTTTGTTTCATTGTTTAACACCACTGTTTTACAAACCTGCTATTTTCAGACTACCCAGCTTACAGTGAGGACAGGGATGTAGATATAGATCGCACCCCAAAGAAGAGAAGATACACAATTTTTCAGCCAAGTTGGGCAAGTGTCTTTGACTGGCTTTCTATGAGTAGGCGCGGAGTGAAATTTGCTTTCTGCAAGACTTGTAACTCGGATTTCACAATCCATCATGGGGACCGACATGATCTGCAAAGAAATGCCAACAGTGAGAAACACAGGCAGAATTGCAAGCATGCAGCGGGAAGATCTATGGTGGATTTCTTTGGACCTCAGAATTTAACAAGTACAAAGGTGGATGAGGCAGAGGTTGGTTTTGTGTGTCTCCTTGCTAAACACAGCTTATCATTTGCAGCAGGAGAACACATCCTGAAATTTATGAAGAAGTGTGGAGAGGATCAAGATGTTCTCCGTAAAATGACATGTGGAGCGACAAAGGCATCATGCATTGCACGGGATGTTCTGGGGCCTCATTACCAGAGTGATGCTGCAGCAGCCTGCCAGAAACACCATTCTGTGTGTATATGGACCAAAGCACAGACATGGGAGATGACAAACTATTAGTCATCCTTGTTGGCTACCTTGATGAAAAGGCAAGCAAAAATGTGATAAGGTTCCTTCATATGCCAGAATGTGTGTCAGGAACTGGACAAGCAATGTTTGATTCTTTAATGTCCACTCTGACAAAATTTAACATTCCACTTTCCAACATTGTGGGCTTTTCTTCAGACAATGCTGCCTCAATTATTGGAAAACACAGTTCTGTGCTGTCTCATTTAAAGGAGGTGAAGCCCACAATTATAAACATGGGGTGTCTCTGCCACTTGGCAGATCTCTGCAGTAAGGCTGCTGTGAAAGTACTACATTCACCAGTTGAAGAACTTATATCAGATGTGTACTGCCATTTCAGTTCTAGTGCACAAAGACAACAAAAACGGCAGGGATTTGCTTTGTTCACAGATACTGACCCTCTCAAGATCATTAGACATGCACCTACTAGATGGCTCAGTCATAGTAAGGTTATTAACAGAACTCTGGACATGTGGCCAGCTCTAAATTCATATTTTCTGTCTGCAGAGCCAAGGTCTGCTAAGACTTGACTTAATTTCTAAAAACCTGCAGAGTCATGAAGTGCATATGATTTTTATGTTCCTAAGTATGCACTGGAACCCTTATTGGAGTTCAACATACAGCTTCAGAGCAGAGAAAGTCAGCTACTGACACTGCATGCCACTGTGCATAAACTTTTGCAGCAGTACGCTGGCAGAGTCTTCACACCTGCAGCTGCTGTCAGACTAATCAAACACAGTAATGTGTCAGTGTTGACTGACAGTAGCTGTGTTTTACCAAATGGTGAACTGCGGACTGGCTATGAAGTCAAACATTACATGAACAGCCATAAGGAGGATACTGCCGGCACAGTCATTGAATTTAACTTTTACAAAATTTTGCAGCTTTTTATGCTGCAGTGCTGCAGAAAATGCTGAAAATGTTTCCCATGCAGGATCACTTACTGAAAGATGCTGCATTACTTATTAATCCAGCCAAAAAATTGGACATTTCTTCAGGACTTGTCAGAGATGTTGGCTTCCGTCTGGGTGTATGTGAAAATGATGTTGAGGCTGAACAACTAATCGATGAGTTCACCCAGTATCAGATCGAGGACACGGGGAATCTGTCAGGCCCAGTAGATGGGCCCCATTCATGTGTGTCACAGTACTGGGCACACCTTCTGAGGGACCTTTGCACTGAAGGGAAACTGCCACTCTTTAAACAGCTGATGATGAGCCTACTTTGCTTGCCACACTCTAATACACAAGCAGAAAGAGCATTTAGTATGGTGCGGAAAGTGAAAACTGAACTGCGTCAGTCTCTGAGTGTAAAAACACTGAACCCTTTGTTGGCAGTTAAAATGAATGAAGAACTGGATGTCTATGATATTAAGCTGCCAAAACATGTTTTAGAGGCTGCCAAGAAAGCCACAGCAGCATATAATAAGTCTACATCTGACGTATGTTAGGATGCTGTTTAACTTGGTCTAAACTTTGTGTGAATTGAAATATGTCTGTTTAGAAAATGTAGTAAATGTGATTTTTATTTTTGTAAAGTGCTGTTTCATTTACTTATAGTGTGGTTATGGTATTGCAGATTATCAAATAAAGGTTTTTGGATCTGAGAAATATGTGTTATTGAATTTTACAGTTCTACCATGCTCCATGGCGAAGGCACGTTTCGTGCAGTGCGAAAATAGGGTGTTCCACATTTTGACAATTTGTCACACATTGTTAGGGTCTGTGTTGACATGACTTGTTATGCATATTTACTTATATAAGAAAATCATCATGCTTCTCCTTGATGTTCAATGTAGTGTATGTCATTTATGACAAGTTAAGATAGCAATATTATTATACACAAGCCCATGCTATTAAATCCTGTCTTTAATACCTAGATTCAGCAGATTGCTTCATCTCATATGACGATTATATATTTTATGTCTAGATTTACTAAAATCATACATTATATAACTGTTGTGTTTTTTTTTTTTTTTGGCTGTTGCTTAGTTATTTGAGAGACCACAAGCTGTAATGCTTATTCTGGGTCTATATTAGAACACCAAACATTTGAAATGTCGGGTGTTCTAATATCGACCCGTTTTCAGTGAACGCTGAAAATATTGAAGTAACAGGAAACTGAATTCTTTCCTAGGGAAAGAATTTGGTTGTCCATTTCTGTTGCTTCGGTATTTTCAGCGCTCTGGTGGAAAGTTACGGGTCGGGTTCAGGTAAGTGTGCGATAGTGGGGACATGTGGGTTAGGGTGGGTTAGGTGAATTAGGGTTAGGGCGCGGGTCAGGTAAGTGTGCGATTGTGTGGACGTGTGGGTTAGGGCGGGTTAGGTGAGTTAGGGTTAGGGCACGGGTGAGGTGACTGTGCGATAGTGACGGACCTTAAGGTTAGGGTTTGGATTAAGGTAAGTGGATAGTTAGTGGTGTATGTATAGTTTAGTGTAGGGTTAGGTGTAGGAGTTTAGGTGTATGTGTGTGGATTGCTGTTTGTTTGGTGTGCTTGTGTTGTGTGTATGTGTTTTGGAACAGCAATTTTTTCCCTAGGAAAAAATTAGCTGTTCCAAATGGTCGATGTTTTTTTTTTCGATTGCTAGGGTTCGATATTAGAACACTCAACATTTTGAATGTTCAGTGTTCTAATATAGACCCCTTATTGTTATTATTAGCTCCTTTCAAGCATGTTTATACAGTCCATAGACTTTAAATTATGAGACCCTTCTAGTTTCTTATTTGTTATAAGTATATTTCCATCCTTACATACACACATATCAGTACGTCAAGCACAGGCAACAATACCCATCCAGTTTTGCCAGAATAATATTCACTAGTTCATGTGGTGTGTTTCCAGGCTGTTCTTAAAATATCCCAACCAGTATTTGTCCTGTTCCATTTTACCAGCCTGTCCCATGCTGTGGCCACTCTGCCAGTGAACCACTCAACACACCTTCCATTCCCACAGATATTTCCACGAAGGAAATCTGATGACTCTCTAGCACTTCCCAGCAACCCAAAACACCCCTAGAATCAGCTATCCCCATATGTCCAACATGTCCGAGCAAGCTCACCTCCCAGACCACTGAAAAGGGTTCTGCACAAGACCAAGTGCTCTTAGTCTTTCACAGTAACTCAGACTTCCACTCTTATGTAAGTCCTTAATGTGTTTGGACCAAAATACATTTTAAATATAAAATTGTGCTTATATTTTTATTTTTTTATCAAGAATCAACTTAATGAGCTAAACGAAGTTCTGGGAGACCATCAATATGTGTACATGTGGTTTAAAACAGCCCTTTTATTATATATATATATATATATTTTTTTAAACCAAAAACATTTCTGAGAATCATCTCAGAGGCTCCTCAGAGCCATTAAGCATTATCATCACTCTGTCTCCGTTACCATAGCAACCTGGGAGTGTCTGTTTCTGTTAGTGTGTCTGTGTACTGCATAACAGAGGCTTGCAATATATCTGAAGCAAAGCTTCACTTCACTGCAACTTCAAGCCTAATTTCCCTCCCTTTCAGCGAGGCAGCAGCCAGGAAAAGAACGGAGAGCAAACAGATCCAAAAAAAAAAAACTCTCAACAAGCTGCCACAACAAGTGATAACACATTCTTCCAGCCTTCCCACCTCTCACTCAGCAGATGTATAAACAATCTATTCTCTGCCAAACTATCCCAAATCACAGTTTTATCCACCCCTACCCCTGGATCCAGGCTAAAACACCAAATGTCTCTTTCTAATACACAAGCATCAGTAAACCTTAATCACAAGCCACAACCCACAGCAACATGAAAACAGCTACATGCAATAGCTGCCAGACACAGCTGCATCCACGTACACCATATAAGGATTGATCAAACAGCACTCAAAGCTATGATACCTGCCATAATTGATATTAACTATGTTTAGACAGAATAATAATGACATTTGTATTAGCTGCCAGCCACAGCTGCATCCATGCACACCATATCAGGATTGATCAAACAGCACTCATAGCTGTGATACCTGCCATAATTGATATTAACTATATTTAGACAAAATAATGATGACATTTGTACTAAGAGCTTGCTACTATTATTTAACCAGGCTACACATGACATTTCTAAATCATACTTTAACTGAAGAAGGCATTAGTCTCCATAACAGCATTTTTTTCAAACCACTCTACTGTTACTGCTATTATATATGATGTTCATTTGTTACATTTGAGTCTGAACTCTGATGAATGGTACCTTGTTGAATTAGTTCATTAATTACTTAAATTATTATAAGTAAAAACAATGAAAAATGAACAAGATAAGTATTCATTGAGTTCAAGTAGGGGAATATAAACCTCTGTGTTTATTATATGTTGCTTTGTTTGGCTTATATATAATGTAAATAGTAACCCATCTTGACCTACCTTTGTTTGTGAAGAATTACTGTGCTCGTTGAACATTCTGACTAAATCATTACTGCTTCTAAGTTAAGAAACCCTCCTTTTTTAAATAAAAACAGATGACAAGTTATGTACCATATCAGCTGATACTTTGAGAGATGTAGTTATAAGAGTTATTTTTTTGGGACCGCTATCTTGGAATCAGTTTTTTGTTTCTTCTTTCTAGCATCAGCCCAAGGATTTGGTTCTTTTATTCTTTTAAGATTAGGGGCCATCCATTCCATTTCTTCTGGGATAGATACTATGTTGTTGTTTTTAATGAATATAGTAGCTTCTTCTAAGTCATTAAAGGTTCTGATCTCATTGGCAAAAAGTATTTTTATCTTGCCTGGAATGGCCAGCTGTGCTTTAATGTTGTTTTGTTTCAACAGCTTTATTATTGGCCAGACTTTATTTTCATTTGTTGTAGTATTCTGGAAGAATAATCATTGTCAAACTTTACCAGGCTTTGATTGTATTTTAAGGGTGATTTTCTCCAAGCAGATTTTAATATTAGTTCTTTGTCCAGAAATGAAAGAAATATTATAACTATGGATCTAGGTGGAGTATTTGTTGAGTTAGAAGCAGGTTTCCTCAGTGCTCTATGCACCCTTTCAATTCCAAATGAAAGTCCCTCTTTCAAGTCTAAAAGTTCAGGAATCCAGGTTGTTAAGAATGAAATAATGTCTTCTCCTTCAGTGTTTTCAGGAAGACCAAAGATCCTTATGTTGTTTCTCCTTTCCCTGTTTTCTAAGTCATCTATTTTGTTAAGCAGCCATGTATTCTGTTTAAGCAGAAATTCTTTTTGGAATTCTTCCTCTTTGAGTCTCCCTTCAATGTCGTTTAGAGAAGTCTCTATATTTGTTATTTTTGTATGGTGTTGCTGTAATAGTTCCTTAAGAGTATCAGTCTGTTTTTGAGAATTTAATTTGAGGTTTTCTAAGTCATTTTTAAAGCCATCCATATTGAAAGATAGTTCCTGTAAGATAGATGTCATCAATTACAGTTCTTTTTTCAAAGCAGCATCTGGATGAGAATTCCTTGAGTTGTTCATATTCAGTGACTCAATATATCTCCAAGTTACTTGACAGGAAATGTTTGTATATCTCCACCAAAATTGATATTTATGTAGTTTAGTAGTTTATCTATAGATTTCTTATGTTTTAAACTTGAAAATAATAACATTTTCCTATATTATTATACTAGCTTATGGAGCTCTCAAAATTCACTGCTTTCAGTTGGTCATCTAGGCTCCATTCCCTAGATATTTACTTTTGTACTCTAGTTATTGTTTATTCTTTAATACCTATTATGTCTGTCTTTCTGTGTTTTCTCCTGTAAAAGAGCTGGCATTTGAAATTTAATTTATGTAGCACTTGTTTCCTAAATGACAATAAAGTTTCCTTGAATCTTTGACTCTTTGAATCTTTAGAATGCCTGCTCATGCCTACCTACAAAATGAAAGACCAAGTGGCCTCAGTAATATATTTCAACCTAATGCTGCCAGACATATATACACAATTTCCTACTTAAGTTAGCCATCCATATACATATCTGAAGTTTGATAGTGAAGAAAGTGAAAAAATAATTACCACAGTAATGTATTTCAATTTGTTACTCTTAGATAGTGGACTGCCCCTAGACAAGCTATAGTAACCTTCTGAAGAGAACTCAGAAGTTTGATTGATAGAAAAGTTAAACAAATAAAGACTACACTGTCTCCAGCCCACACAAGTTATACTGACCTTCTGTGCACACCTCTGAGAATGACAAATTTTAAACTAGGTGGGAATCAAGGCTGACATTGAGGATGGGACCCCACTACTAAGCCATTGACTAAATTCCCTTATATAGCTGGAGATCTGAGTACCTGGCCCCAAGAAGCTGTGAGAGTCTAAACATCCTGTGTGGCATTTTATGCCTTCATTTTTAAAGATCGTTTAACTGCTTTTTTACTGTTAGCCAGAAGAGGTGTGTATGTGCTCAATATTTATCCACAGGTAAAATTGGTGACATTATTTCTTCACACACATGTATGTGCACAAACACACACACACACACACACACACACACACACACACACACACACACACATGCACACACACACACACACACACACACACACACACACACACACACACACACACACACACACACACACACACACACACACACACACACCTGGGGAAGGCTGGAACAGGTTTACTAGCTATGCCCCCTTCAGCCCAGACTATAAGGTAGTTATCACTACCACCAACCCCTACTTATCAGCTACTTAAAGGCCCTTACAAAGGGTGACCAATTCTGCTGTGTAATGTTACTATTATCCAAATGGTAAGTGTGACCAACACTAAGGCTATTTAGGAGTGGCCTGTACAGTGTCACCAAATACATATGCAAGTACTCTAACAGCTTAAATATGCCTCACAAATATCAGCCACAAAGATAGCTATAAATATATTTAATAATAAATAATAATAAAAGAACAAGACAATACTCAAACAACACCGTAACTGCAGAGTTCAGAATCACATGAAATATTTTAAAATAACATTGTAGGACAGTCTCAAATAAACAGAGAAAACATCTAAACTAATCTTTACTATATTCCTATCTATATCTAAAAGATACTATGCCCCAAATAACTTACCTATAGCGCAAGTCAAATGCAGATTATGGATGTTTCTAGGTCCAAGACAAGATACAAAATGCACACCTGTTAAATTAATATCACATATTACTGCTGGGTTAGCCAGGATGACATCACTCTTTATCACCTGCCTTCAGTTCCCAGGCTAATAGAAACCTAACATTTAACATTTGTGTGTGAAAAATGCATATGTCTCAGATGTTTGCTCAGAACTGGAAGTCGTAAAACAATTAAACACTTTTACATTTGAAACCTAGTAATTATTTATGTTTCAAGACAATAGGAAAACCTCTAGCTCTAGACATTGTGTCTGCTTACTGTGAGATAACACAAAAGTAAAACAATTTCAACTTATTTTCTTGAAGTTTTGTAAGTTAACTCTGTATGTTCCAGCTTCTACTATTAAAAGATACATTTGCACAGGTATATAGTTTATATACATTTCTGTTCTTTTCCAGTAGGGTACACTGTGGTTACATTCCTGAAGCTCAGTACATAGCATACAGTTCTCTTACATTTGTAAGAAAAGCATATGAATCATATTAATATTCGCAAATGATGTGATTATATACAAAATTCCAGATAGTTGGGCTGGCAGTGTCACATACACCTCTATCTTATTTTTCAGTTTGCAAAGGATTGAACTTGAACATAACACATACCATAGTTTTGTTCTGTCAGAAAAGAAGGGATGTTTACTTCTCAGAAGATTTGTTTGAAGTTTACCTGTCTGGAATACTGACAACTACCACAGGAAAGACAACAGATGATGTTAAATGCTTTTCCTGTCTCTGAGCCTTTCTTGAAGAGACTTTTCCTAACATGACTTACTTTTGCACAGGTGAGAAACGAGCTGTCAGTCATGTCACAGTGAAAATATGTAATATTCTCAATAGTGGATGTAACTTTACATATTTCCCTCTAGGTTCTAATGGACACATAATTCTCAATAAGTTATACATGTCTAATTGAATATAATAAATAAAGTTTGGTGAGCTATGGGTGTGAGTAAGAAACCCTTAAATCTGTACTCATATCTGCTTTTTGGAGATATCTGCAGTAACCTTACTCATAAGGCAATGGTAATGCCTCAGTAAACAAGAGGTCTATGGAGAGTTAGATACCTTTCAGGGACACCAGAGGTAACCTAAATGGCCTTAATCAGATTCAAAGCAACTAAGCTGAATACTATACCATTTCATATCACCAGATGATCACTGTTTGGCCCTTATGTCAGTCCAGCTTAAACAGAGCAAAATGTGCACAAAATGGCTTGACCAATAGAAGAAGAATGATTGCAGATAATGGTTCAGCTCCTTTGGTGTTCAAGTCTGAACAACATTTTAGAGACCTTGCACCCTTAGGTGAATAGCGACAGTTCAGCTTATCAACTCCAAGTCATACCAGTGGACCTAGTACTACTGTTAAATGATACAACCACCAGCAAGAACATCCAATTTAGGGCTGGCTAAATCTGTCTGCAACTTAGCTCACAATGTATACTTTGGTAAATTAACGGGTCTATATTACACTGACAAACACTTAAATGTTCGAATCTCTAAAGGCCGAACTTTAGAGATCGAACATTTAAGTGTTTGCAAATGTAATAAAACAAAGAAAAAAAAAGGTAAACTGAAAGGGTTTTAGCAGGGGGCAAGCCCCCCTGCACCCCACACCCCCCTACTTAAATATACCAACTCCGAGATCGCACTTCAGTGCACGGCAGAGCAGAAATGGGAAATTTCCCATTCCCTACACTGTAGCGCAATCTTGGAGTTGGTATATTTAAGTAGTGGGGGTGTGGGGGGAGCAGCCCCCATGTGGGGGGTGCAGGGGGGCTTGCCCCCTACTTACACCCTTTAGTTTTTTTTGTTTTACTTTTATTTATTTTTTTTTTAATTTTTAAAGATATTCGAACACTTAACTGTTCGATCTCTAAAGGTCGACCTTTAGAGATTCGAACATTTAAGCGTTTGTTTATCTAATATAGACCCAAATTAACACTGTGCTGAATGACATCCAGCATATTTGTCATAATATGGCAATTAATACTGGATAGTTGTACAATGGTTAAAACAAATAGAAAATTAAACATTTTCACAAGTACCACTTGCAGTATAGGTTTCATTACTTTATATAGATATTCTAATACTTTATACATTATGTATTACATAGCTGTAAAATGTCTATTGTATCTCATGTATTTTGTTTTATATAGTTCTACAATGTTTGATATATTGTATAAGATGGTTAAGAATTGGAGGAAAATGGAGCTGGTTGTGCTTGAAAAGAGTCTTCAACCCAGTGCACTTCCATGGTAAACAAATGGTAAATAAATAAATAAATAAATGTTTGTGTGATAGCTGGTTGGTAACAAGCAATATTTATATAACTTTCACTTAATGACAGAGGCTTTGCTCTCATTATCTTCCATTATCTTTACCTGTTTGCCTTCAGATCTGACAGAATCTCAGATTTATGGGAGGTAACAAATTACTTTAGGGATAACTATACCTGTATTCCACATGGAGGCTAATGAGGCCAATGTTTCAACCATTAATCTTCCAATCAGGAAGTTCTCTGCTCTTGATATGATTTTGTGTTTGTTAACTTGGAGTGCCCCCTAATTTTTGTATGTTTTCTTGTGCCAACATCAAAAATTTCTCATATGCCTAACCCGTATTAGTACCACCATTTAGAACAATGTTATCACAGTGACAGCACTGATCTTGGAGAAGAAAATAGATATATAACCATGTGTGCACATGTGCAAATACTTACATGCACAAGCAGGTGCAAACACACACACACACACATGCATGCATGCAAAGACACACACACACACATACACACACACACACACACACACACACACACACACACACACACACACACACACACACACACACACACACACGTGAACATAATGAGATGCAGAAGGGAGCTTTGGATGCAGTGAAGCAAGAGAAGTTCTGACGTGCTATCTCTCTGGTTTGCATAAATAAAATTAGTCATTACTATACACACACACACACACACACACACACACACACACACACACACACACACACACACACACACACACACACACATACACACAATATGTATATATATGGATCTATGTCAGATTATCAAAGTTCTGAAACTTTGAAATTCATATGGCTGAGACCATATGATCAAAGTTTCGGAACTTCGAACATTTAAAAAAAAATAAAACACAAAAAAATTCTATTTTTAACATTTCTTCAGGGGGACAAGCCCCCTACACTCCCCAAATGGGTGGCTGCACCCCCCACACCTCTTGTTAATTAAATATACCAACACTGAGATCACACTACAATGTGAAAAAGGGTAAATTTCTCATTCAGTGCTATACTGTGATCTCCATTTAAAATGTTCAAAGTTTCAAAACTTCGATCATAAAGTCCCGAACGTATGACTTTTGAAATTTTGAAACTTCGATAATATGATAAGGATCCATATATATCTATACATATATATAAAATATGTATATATATATATATATATATATATATATATATATATATATATATATATATATATATATATGTAAAGAGTGTAGCCAGGCGTACTGTTTGTACTGTACAGAGTACTTTCTTTCTGAGCACCAGTAGAAACACTTGGGGCCTTATCAGGCCATATTATGGCTATTCTTCTTCTTTCGGCTTTTTCCCGGTTAGGAGTCACCACAGCAGATCAACTATCCACTCATGATTGGCAGCAGAGTTTTACGGTGTCGAGTTACCAGCCCGGTGCCCAACCTGCCACAGAAGGCACACACATGCACACACTCATTCCTAGGGTCAATTTAGAGAATCCAATCCACCTACAGCATGTCTTTGGGATGTGGGAGGAAACCGGAGCACCTGGAGGAAACCCATGCGACCACAGGGAGGACTTGCAGACTCCACACAGAAGGCACCCCAGCTGAGGATTAAACTGGAGAACCTGTTGCTGTGAGGTGACAACGGTAACCACTGCACCACCGCGGCCGCCCAGGGCATATCATGGCTATATCAATCTAAATGAATGTATATCTAAATTAATGTCTCTGTCAACACATTTACAGCTAACTTACACACATGATTATGATTCTAAACACAATGCTTCTAATAGTTTTACAGCTTGAGTGATATACCCATTTTTTAAATGCCATGTGGATTTGGGGGTAATAATAAGAGTTTGAGAGTACAAAATGGAATTCACTGACTACACCCCTGTTACATACATACATACATATACCCCAGGATTCAATAAAATCGGTGTCGGCTCCATGAAGAGCCTACACTGAATTTACCCATGTACACAGCCATGGTTCCTCCTTGACAGCATGTTATACATATTAATTATGACATGCTACCAAAGGAGAACACAGTAACACAGATTTTGAATCCATGTAAGCAATACTGTAGAGACTGTGCCATACTTGTTGACTGTCCAGAAAACTTCTGGACAGTTGGTAAGCACAGTACAATACCTGGACCAAAAGGTGAAGAACAGATTCTACTACATAAAATTGCAATTTAATTTATATGTTTTTTTTTTACATTTATGTGCTTGTTTTCACAGTGCGACGCATTGCACAGCTATGCTTAGCGTGGCTCACATATACAGTAGACATCTGCTACACATCTAAAAATAGTAACTGGATGTATTCAATTGTAATTAATTTTTTTTTCATGTGCTTGTTTGCGCTGTGTGGCGCGTCACTTAGTGATGCTGACCTGTACTTATATACAGCAGACATCCACCAGACATCTAAAAATAGAAACCGGATGTATTCAATTGTTGTAGGTCAGCGGTGCTTAGCAATGTGCAAACTCACTTAGCGAAGGTGCGCTATGCTTACAGGCACTTTTGTAGAATATGTAAAGATATGCAAGTTACCTTCACCATTCCAGTGGCTAGATAGGTTGAGTCATGACCTCCAGTGTAGTAGGTCCCAGGTTTGAGTCTTGAGTAGTCACACTTTTTACATTTATTGCTGTGAAAATGTGTCAGGTGATTGAAACATTGGTTTAATTTAAAATTAAAAAAGTGTTACATTTGGAAAAGCTGCATGATGCTAAGCAGTGCTTAAACATGGTTAATGGTCTATTCCTGTTTGCATGTTGCTAAGCTTCACTTTCACATGGTTTGTGCAAGTTTGCATGATGCTAAAGGGCGCGGCACTCTTTTGAAAGTTACAGTATGACATGTAAGGGAATAAAGCTTATTTGTAGGCCAATAGGCAGGAACTTCACATCATTCATTGGAGTCTTAACTTGGCTGTGGATATGATTGGTGTTCTTGTTGAAGGAGTACGCTTTCATGCACAGAAGTGGGGAGTGCAGGATTCCAGAGTTTTTGTTGGACTCCTGGGTAAGAATTATGAATCTCAGCTGCTGCAGGGCAGCTACCAAGGCTCAGAGTGGAAGTCTGAGGCCTGGGATCATTTGGCCAGAGAACTTACCAATGCTACTGAGCAGTATCATCACCACAACGATGACTTGAGGTGTAGAAAGAGGGGAACCTTGGACATCTGGGTCCAAGAGACTAGGGCTGGGCAAACCCCACATATATGTAAGTATGTTTGTCAGTAATTTAGAAATATAAAACAGTGTAAGAAACTTCTCATTGTGGACGATTGTTAGTCCATATATCTCTAGTTAATCACTGTATATTAATCAGATCAATCAGATGTGTAAGCATAGCTTCCAACCATCAGTTAATGTTGGGGTCTACCCAGATTAAGAGTCACTGTTCTGGTTCTGGTCTGCTCATTGTCTGAAATATGATGTAGGCTGAACTCAATAAATGAACAGGGTATATGGGTTAGTTAACAGAAGTCCTATACAGCTATACATGGTCTACATGCCAGAGATGAAGCAACATTAATCAATACATTTTAAAGGGTGATGGTGTTTTGATAAGTAATGTTTTCAAATAAAGTGTTACATGTAACTGAATAAAGAATTTAGCAAAAATAAATACACCTTGGCCTTACCCGCAGCCGTTTCTTTGTTTGCTTTCTCTAATTTAGCAAAAATGTCAGAAATAAATGTAGTGTAATACCCAGAGTAAGGTTTAAACCTGTGTTCTGCTCATTTTTTTCTGAAATAACGCTGTATATTCCACTCAGTCAATGAACATGGTGTATGGGTAGGTTAACTGGAGTCCTGGACGGCTATTAATGTGTTTAACTGACAGAGTCTAAAAAACATCATCAGTAAAGTTTAAAAGGAGATGGTGCTTTGATAATTAATCTTTTAAAAAAGTGTCTACTATTCCTGTATTCATGGCATGTGTGTTCTAATCTGACACCAGTCAACTGTTAAATGCAAATGAATAAAGAATGCAGAAACACATTTCAGAAATAAATGTAATGCAATAACCAGATTAAGTGTCAAGCTTCAGTTCTGATAATTTTCCCCAAAAAATGCTGTAGACAGCACTCAATAAATGAACGGGGTATACAGTTAGGTTAACAGACATCCTACACAGCCATACATGTATGTAATAGCCAGATTTCATGTGACATTAAGCATTACAGAGTCAACCACTGCCTCCATAGGAGCAGTGAAGGTACAGTGCTGACAGCCTCATGGATGAGGACTTGAGTCACACTGCTACCGTGCCTGACATCCATGGGACTGGGATTCCACAAACCCTCCCCAACCAAGGTGTTCAACTCTTTCTTGTGTCACACAGCAACCCCGTCTGCTGTCTTGTCTGTCTTGTCTGTCTGCAAAAGCTTCCTCACCTTTCCAACTTACCTCCCCACATGTACCTATGTCCCTTCTCTAACATTCCACTTTCATCTTTAAAAAAAACAAATGGGCACACCTGTTCCAAAAATATATGTATTGTCCCATACATAGCTCTCCATTTCACACACATGTCCACTGGGCACACTTAATTTGGTCCAATTTGGTTGACAATGCACTTATGTTGTCCTCTCCCCTCTCTCTGGGGGTGACAGTCCAAATTCAGCTAAAAAATCTGTTAAAGTACACAGTTGTTGCTGTACAAGAAATGGATAGCAATGGTTCTTTCCAACACATTTCCTGCACATACCTACCTGTCTTTCCCCCCCTGCTTGCACCCCTATTTCTAACCCAGACCATCATACCTAGAGACCAATGCATCAACCCGCCAAGCCACACAGCTGTTAACTAACACAGGTGTTTTAATCAAAACATAATAACTGTGCATAAAACAGACTAGACCAACCATGGCACAAAATAAATAAAAACATAGCTTTAATTACGCAAGTGCTTTCATGCTTCTTAGAGCACTTCTTCAAACCAGTTAAAATAATGACAAAATAACTCAATAAATAATCCATAGAGCCTGATTAAAATCACATTACAAAATGAAAACCACCAATGAAAACACTGCAATAAAATGATGTCATAATAAATAAATTAAAACTCATTTGAATAAATTATGAGCTTTAAGAAAATATCTTAAAGGGACCTTCCCATTAAGACCAGGGTCCCTCTCATCTTGTAACCTAATAATCCACTGAACTTCTTGTTGTTCTGTAAAATTTCTAAAGTCTCCAAGATGTTTTCCTTCATACAAACATAGCAAAACTTTAAACTTAAATGAATGTGAAACATAATAACTGCCATCTTCCCGTCATTAAATGCATTTAAGCAATGATGCACATCGTGCCATGTCACACAAATTTGATAAAAGAGTAACAGAAAAATGTGAATGTAACTTGAATTCTGGTATGGGAAAACATCACTATAACTCCAGACACATAATAATGGATGTAAGTGAGGTTTCTAACAGTAGGTAACTGTGTAATTATATCTGCAACATTTAAATATACACCTATTAAAACATTAGTGGAAAAATATGCATTTTACTGGGACTCTGGTGGAGAAATACATCTCTATAAAGTCATACAGAGAATAATGGATGTAAATTAGGTATGTAACAGCATGTAAGTGTGCAATTACATATTGAAAAATACATGCACTGTGATAGTGATTCAGTGGCTCAGTCTGTTAAATGCTTTGCAAACATTAATTTTTGGTACACATGGTCCTGAGTTCAAATCTACTGGTGTCTAGCATTTCAGATACATGTATGTGTACATCACCAGTATGAATTCTCATATGTACGACTGTTTCATCAATTATTTATCCACTCAAAGCATTTCAGATGGACTGTCTGCTTTTCAATGATGGAAGTCAAAGGCCAGCAGATAGGAATACAGTTAACCTATTCCTATTACAACACTAGAAAGTGCATAGAGTGTCAGGTCATGCATTACTATGAATTCACAGAGGATTATAAGTTATGTAATTCAAAGGAGGCCCAGTAATATAAGAGTGCAGCACACAATCATTTACTACTGATATTACAGATTAGAACAGCTGCACAAGTAACATACACATATGGAGGTTGTGATAGCAGCCAGGGTTGCCAGCACACACATTCCAGAAGACTACCATAACATAACACATCTTTTTGCAGTTGTCCAAATGGTTGACATAATGGTAAATGTACCTCCTACCTTCTTCAAGGACACTACAAACATGTTGCTCTTTACTCTGTTAATGATATCTATGGCTAACATGCTTACCTTAAACACATACCTCAATTTCCTGTGGGATGGGTTCCCTTAATCGGGCTCTGGTTGTACACCAGGGCTGCCACGGGTCCCACTGTTACTCATAAGTGTTGTTGTCCTCCACATTCTGCAGCCTCTCTCACTGTGCTTATTGCCTGCAGCAGCAGCATCAGCTGCACTCTGTACCACACACACGTGTATGTAATAAGTACCTACTACAAACATCCTCTCTGTGCTGACATAGTATTTCTACCTAGCATTTCTACCCCATCATATGAAAAAGGGGATGGATTCTACATTGAGGCCTTATATCTCCTTCAATAGTTGCATGGGATTGCCTGGTTACACTGCAAATCACCTGTGTATTCTTCAATTAGCATTCCTGAACCACAGATTAGTTCAGAGGCAATCAACTGCTAATAAGAACCATCTTAAACATGCAAACTCCTAGTTAGGGAAACCATTGTGTATGAGAGTTACTTTCTATGGTGAAATCATTATCACAACACGTATATATCTGTATCTTTCAAAAGAGGAGTATTGTACTCCATCAGGTATGTAGCCATTTTGTTTTCTACATGATGCAAATATTTGAATATACTTATGGGGAAATGGGGATTACATCAGTAAGCCTTTCTTAGAACTGTACCAGTGACATGCCATTGATCTGCGGCTGTGTAACACCTACAGAGGATGTAGACTACAGCAAGGGTGTAATGTTGTCTGTTAACTAGGAACACAGGTCTCCTGAATACTGCTTTTGTTGGCAGTTGTAATACTACACAGCTATGTTTTGGCATTGTACTATATATATATATATATATATATATATATATATATATATATATATATGTGTGTGTGTGTGTGTGTGTTATGGGGGGGGTCTTTCCTGCTATGGGCCATACTACAATGGACTCCTAGGTTGGGTGTATGATCACATGTGAGTATCAGTCATGGCACAAGCAGGTGTAGGTCACTATTGCCACTTTTCTAGTTGCTTCCACACCCTTTGTATGATTGCCACACTGTTGCATATGAGATGTATAATCAAGGGGGGGAAACTGATAGCCTTCCTTAATTGCTGTATCTGTACATACTGTACACCCACGTATGTGATCCTGACATGCGTTCTCATTATTTTATATTTCAGGTGATAACATGCACCCCAGACATCACCCACCTTTCACTGAGGCAGAAAACAACCTCATAACTGAGGCATTAAGACAACACTACCAAGTCCTGCTGTCCAGAGAGAAGGCAAATAGGCAAGAGCAACAAGACTGGTGGGATGAACTGGTCTATAACATAAATGCGGTGGGCCATCAGAATTCCACATATGAGCAGGTGTGACACCGTGCCACAGACATGATCCACATGGCACACTGAAGGGCAGCGAACATGGCCAGGGATTGTCAGGTCACTGGTGGTGGGCCTGCAGCAGAACAACCTCTGTCAGCCATTGAGGAATTATTGCAAACCTTGCAACACAGGACAACTCCCAGGTATCCATCACTCCATATATCGTGGATGTGGATGCCACAATTTCCAGCCAAGAGGAGTGTCCAGGTATGTTTAGTTGAATCAGCATCGGAATACTGTAGCATTTAGCGTGTCAGGGTTACTTCATTTTAAGTAGGTGTCAGGTGTTTGATGGGGTGGGGGGATCTAGGTTACCTGTAGTTTTATGCTCATGCCAAGACTGTGACCCGCATACCTGTTAACATAGTGGCTACTGTAAATGGGGGATTTTTGGACATATTACCAGTGTTATACTGTAACATGTGGTGCTGCTTACATTACTTCTCCCTCAAATGTTTTTCAGGACTGTCAGAAATAGGAAGAGGCCATGCCCTGCCACTGGTAAGCACAAAACATGTGTCACAGATGTAGATTTGCTTCAAGGTATTAGCTAAAGTGTCATCCCACGCCTGCAGGCTGGATTGATGTACTGTCTGTATGACTGAGAAATGTAGAGATATATTCTGACTGTTCACATTTTAAGGTCATACCTAGGCCTTGTAGATGTGACCACAGTGATTTATTTCACAGTATTGACAGGACTTTTGAGACAGACATACCTGTAAACTGTGCAGAGTTCTGCAGAATGTCAGCAGTGTACATAATTTATGTATTGCTCATGAGAGTCCACTTTAAAAGCTGTTAGTTTGAAAGCTTACCAATTTGGGTTAGAGATTAATAACCTCATGTTCTACTATCTCAGATTATGGGTTGTACAAGTCTATAATAGTGACAGCAATGTATACAGCTTAACATATATTGAAACATAGGACTGCAGAGCATAGTAGTGCAGGTATTAATGTGATGCTTTCCCCTTACATCACAGGTGACCTGGGAGGTTGGTCTTTGTCCCCTTCACAACCTAAAGTCAGTGTCTCTTCAGACTTGGATGATGATGGTGGCCAAAATGAGGCACAGCTGGTGGTTGCAGGGGCTGAATCTGTCACAGAGGTTTACATCCCTCATCCACCCTTATTATTACCATACACAGCCAGTATGCCTATGCATACCCACTCCCCTGAGGCCACAGAAATTCAACAGTTGGAGGGTGAGGACATTGAACAGGGAAGTGTGGCTACTGTGGCTGCAGTGAGTGTCAACAATGGTTATGGCCAAAGAGTTGGCGAGGTTCCACACAGACAGATTGATGGGGGTACTTGTAGGAGGCCTGCTTTCCCTCCACCACCTATTGCAGGTGTCTCAACACATGTCACTCGGCATATGTTTAGGGCCATCATAGAGGTATAGGTATGTTCCAAAAGGAACTCCCAATAAATGCTCAGGGTTATGGATGCAGCACAGTCTGACATCTGTGACTGCCTCCCCACACTGCTGATACCCTGGATTGGTTGACTGACACAGTGGAAAGATGTTGGTCTGAGAGCTATCACACATTATCTGCATTGGAATGCACATTGTCTGTGATGGAACATCTGGTTGGAGTTGAGCGTCAGACTCATAGACGTAGTTCACCAACTACATCTGCTGAGAGTCCACATGACCATGCACAATCACACTCCCATAATGGCAGCACATCCAGTGCTCCAGAGGGGAGTGTGCTGTCCACACCAAGACATGGCAGGCCATGGGCTTGTGGCCCTGGGTGATCACTTGGAGGACACAGTCCCAGCAGACAGCAGTCACCCTCAGATAGTAGCCCAGCATCTGACCTTGGGCATGGAAGTGCCAGTGCAACTGCTGGCAGAGCCAGTTCTCATGTTCAGGGTCTGAGATGATGAACTGTCATCTCTACCATGCATGGCTCAAAGCTGTCCAATATGCATTCACGTAGGGCTAGCACTGAGCTTGGCTCTGTTGAAGCAGACAGTCACACACCACTGTCACACTCAGGTCACCTACAGACACACATGCCACATTTACATGGTCCATGTTGCCTGCTCCCCTTTTTGCCTCACACACATGCTTGCCACCCTATTGGGTCAGCCAACACCTCCTACACCCCCATACAATACCTTGTGCAAGTGATTATACCTCTGCCACATCCCTGTCATCATTGTCATTGATGCAGGGAAATGAAGCTACGTGTTTGATGCACAGGGTGAATATCTAACTTAATATGTATTTGTTTCATCCATTGTTGCCTTTGACATGTTACTTGTACTGGTCAGTCACACAGTTTGAATGCTGTCATTTGTAATGTGTAAACCACATTATGATGTAAACATTACGTTGGATGCTGTTGTAATGGCTGTGAAGTCACACAATGAAAGGTGTCTCATGGCACTGTTTAAGTTTCACTTTCAGGATTGTGTAGGACACATCTATGGGTTCACTTCTACAATAAACCGATCAACATCAGAGCACAGGATGGAATGACAGCACAGAAAAAAAAATGCTGTCAGAAAGGTAAAATAGTATAGTTGCATGGCTCAATGGGTTCATATGTGTATAATTGGCTAATGAAAACAAAAGCGTCTTTCATCCTAGCCATTCATCTCTAAACTTTGACAAGGTCTGATACCCTTGATAAGTGTAAGCAGGGCTTTGGGAGCTGACACATGGACAAGCCGGGGCGTGAGAGGTGAACCATCCACAGTTTCCCTGTGTCCATTAGAGACATTTGTCCTAAAGCAGTTATAATTGTTGTGTTCCCCATCCTGTCGTGTAACTTGCACATGATTTGTGTTGGGGAGCTGTGCTTCACATGCACTGAGAGCCTGTTACTTATTGGGTGTAGTGTCTGGGCTACATACCTGTCTGCTAGCATGTCCTGTTTATACCATGGTCAAAGTGTAGGTGTGTAGGAGTGATCATTCTCATGCTAGTCCTTTCTTTGATATGCAGGAGGTACACAGTGGGGTCTGACACCACCCTGCATAGCAGGCATACACCACCCCTCCAAAGCATGTCAGAGACAGAATACACAGTTACAGGCTTGAAACAGTCTGCATAAGACATGTTATGTACACTCTGTATTGTTTTACTGTGGAACTTCTGTGAATGTGAAATTTGTCAGATATGCCTGGTTAGTTACATACCAAAGGTGGCATTGCACTTAATGGTAGCTGTGATGAATGCCGAATACAGTGGAACAATGACTGTCTTGGATTTACATGCCATACCTTTGTTCATAGGTTGTGCAACATAGAATGCATCCCCAAATATTACCAACCCATGACAGTCAGAGGGTAGATCACTATCTATGTGTCTGTAAGTCCCTGACTACTGGATCAACTGTTGGAGGTGTACGGTCAATATATTAGTTACCAGGGGTGGATGATTTCCCAAGGGATAGTATTTTGCATTCCATGGTATTTACTGATAGTCCATGGCTCTGATAACAACTGAATGTCTGTGTCAGCCCATCTTGGATAACTGTTGAGCCAGTGTGGGATTCAATGAAAGCTTCTAATTTGCAATCTTCTGCAAATTTAGTCAGTTAGTGGCCAATGACAGTGGCTGTAAATGCAGAAAAGTAAATGTCTAGAAGGAGCACATCCTACCCCACCCAAACCCACATCACATATCACACATACCTACATGTGCTGAGGTCTTTACCATACACCTCAGAAACCCAAATGCAAGCTCACTACAGATAATCATACCTCTGCAGGAACACAGGACACATAATAGCTCATGCACCACTGTCTCACTGGTGAAACACCTAAGACAAAACACACAGTCAAACATATTACCAACAGGTGATTACATCATGAGACACATTCATGTGCCTGTCACCAGGCTACATAAGGGAAAGATCATGGTCAACTATTTGTGAGGTGCCAGGATATGCCATATCACATATTCACTCAAGTCTGTCAACATCAGGTACTGTTATGATTACATCATAGTTCCTGTTTGTGCGTACGACTTGCGACATACCTCTCTGGACTATATGCAGAGACATGACTGGGCTGACAGACTGTGTGTCTCAGGCAGGTATGCCCTTGGCCTTGAGCTACATTTTATTATCACCTAGGATGATGGCTCCATACAAATGGAAAATTATTGACATTAATAAATGCTGTAATGTGTGCTGTCAGTGTAAGGGGCTCTACTATCTGTCAGCCTGGGATTACCTGTTCAGCAGACCTCAATGCTTTGCCAGAGATAGTCTTCATCTATCACCTCTGGGGTTTTGGCAATTGGCTAAGGTTGTTGCCACCCCCATAGAGCGCCTTTTAGGTGGTGTCACAATGCATATTATTTGGTTGACTTTAACTACCCACCAACTCTGTAGATTACTCATGCTCAAACTCACTTGCCCAGAGGTTAGTCGACTTCCTTAACTACAATACCCTGGACCAGTGGGTTGACATCCACACAAAAGGAGACAACGTATTGGATCAGGTGCTTGGCAATATGGGTGACCACTGTAGATCCTCCATAGTGAGATCTGACCACAAACTGGTCTCATTCAAAGTAAGTATCACACCTAACAGCCCCCCCCCCATTGCAGCATATAAAGTAATAAAGTTCAACAAAGCAGATTATAACCTACTATGGGATGGTATAAATAGCTTGACTGCACCCCCCCCCCCCCAGAAGGAACAGGCAACTATGCCGAGCTCTACACCAATGCTTTATAAAAGCACCTGTACAACTGCACTGACTCACCTGTACCTGACAGGGGCAAAACAAGCTCCTCATGACACAGCAAACCTGCCTGGTACACAACTGCCATTATCAGCCTTTACAATAAGAGGTAGACATCATTATCTCACATTAGGAGGGAGCCCCCCCCCCCCGAAAATGAACACTCCCTCCTCAGCTTAAACAAGCAATTAAGTGTTGTTGTGAAGTCCTGCAAAACAAAGTATGGGGCAAAATTAGCCTCCTTCTCAAAGGACAACCACAAGACATTCTGTAGTTATAAGTGCAACGTAAAAGAAAAGGTTCACATTGTTGCCAAACTGATACATAATGATATCACATATTATGAGCCTGTGGACATAGCTAACCTGTTGGCCAGCAGGTTCTGTGACAACTGCACTCCCCTGTCCCCCACCACATGTACACCATGACATCCCTACATCCTGTCCCATACCTTGTATCTCTAAAGAGCAGGTAGTAAATGGCACCTGCTAACATCCCAGACAGCATCCTACATGGTATCCAACATGGATTACCAACACCATTGGAAACTCTTTGAAATCATTGTGTAACCACCGGCTGCATCCCAGCTGACTAGTAATCAGCCACTGTAATCCCTTTGCACAGAGGTGGTGCATCCACTGACCATGGTAACTATAGACCTATTAACCTGACTAGCCATATCTGTAAGGCCATGGGCAACTCATCCTGGACCGTATCAACAAAGACATAGGCAATCTAAACACACTTGACCCTACACTGTTTGGATCTGTGAAAGGGAGATCATACCTGTTAAACCTGATGGACATCTATGAGGCTGTTACCAATGACCTGGATGAATGGACATCTATGCATACAACCACCCGGACTTAGTCAAGTCATTTAACAATATTCCCCACTCAGGCATAGGTTCATAGGTTTATAGGTAGGTACTAGGCTATCTGCCTGAAGGCATTTATAAGTCTAGCCAGAATGTGTTGGCTTTCGCAGCCCCCTTAGATTAGTTCCCTGTGCCTCTGTCCAGCAGAGCTACTGAAGTGATCCCCGGGGTAAACTTTCTGTTTCCCATCCACTTTTCAAGGTTTCTCTTGAAGAGTGTTAGTGAGGAGCTCTGCCTAATGTAGATTGGAATCTTGTTCCAAAGCATGGGAAGTCTCTGGGACAGGAATCTATCCCTCCAGCACATCCTATTTATTGTTGTGGTGAGGTTTAGATCCCTAGAGCATGTGGCTCGAGAGGATAAGGTTTTCTTTAGGTGGAGCATGTCCATCAATTCTGGGTTGGACATGGTCTTGTATGTGAGGCAGAGATCACCTCTGAGTAGGCAGTATGCAACCAAGTACAGCTGGAGTTTCTTCAGTCAAGCTGCATAGGGCATCTGTTTGAAGCCAGTGAGCCTCTTGGTGAGGTACTTCTGTGGTCTTTCCAGCTGTTGCAGGTGTCTTGTAAGGTACATCCCAAATGAGACATTGTACTCTATGATGGGTCTGATGAGTGATGATAGAGGGGCACAATGACCACTTTTGATCTGGATCTGAACCCTTTTGTGATAAGGTGGGCCATATAGAAGGATTTTCTAGCCACTTTGGCAATGTGATTATCAAAGGATAGATTACTATCTACTTGGGTCCCCAGATCCCTTATTACATCTTCCATATTTAGGAGACTACCACCTATGTGATAGTTTGTGGGTACTTTGATTTTTCCAAAGGGGATGACTATGCACTTTTTGGCATTTAGCTTGAGGCCACGATTTTGATACCAGGTATCTATCTCAGTGAGACCCTTTTGGAGGATGTCTGTGTCAGCCGGAGAGTCAATTATAGCCCCTAGTTTGCAGTTGTCTGTGAACTTGGTCAGCCATAGTCCTTCTGTGCTTGCCTGTACCTCTGAGAAGTATATGTCAAACAAGAGGGGTCCTGGGACTGAGGCCTGGGGAATGCCACTTGTAACCGGTTTAGAGTCAGACCTAGCTCCCGGAACTCTTACCATGTGGGTTCTGTCCGTGAGCCATTTGGCAACACATCTTGCGATGTAGGGGTTTATATTCAGGCTGGTGAGCTTGTCTATAATATCAGAATGGGAAATGGTGTCGAAGGCCTTTGCGAGGTCTAGGTAGGATGTGTGTACCACCTTTCCCTCATCTATAGCTTTGGTAACTGTCTCAAAGAAATCCACCAGGTTTAGGAGGCATGATCTGCCCTTAACAAAGCCGAACTGGGTAGGGTCCAGTGTTTGGAAGTTCCCAATGTCTCTGTTAATGAGTTCCATGATGATGCACTTCATAGCCTTGCAGACCAAGCTAGTCAGGCTTATAGGGTGATACTTCCTGGGGTCTGTTGTGGCTCCACCTTTGTGGAGCGGAATAACCATTGCTGTGCATGACTCTATGGGTACGTAACCTGTAGAGAGGCTGAGTTTGAACAGTGTGTTTAGGTGAGGGGTTAGTTCATCTTTGAGCTCATGTAGGATGCAGCCTGGGACACTTGGTGCTGTGTTTTTGGCTTTGGAGAGGGCTATTTTAACCTGAGTGTCTGTGATTTCAAGGGCTCTACATTTTTCTGGTATGGTTATGGGCCCTTTTGGGGGTGAGAGGGAGGTGAAGTTTGCGCTGAACCTGTCTGCCAGGATGTTGGAGATATCGGTCAGTTCAGTGTATTTTGTGCTATTCTGCACTTACTCCGAGCAGATCTGAGCATTGCCACTTAGATTCTTGACATAGCTAAAGAATGCCTTGTGGTTATCTTTGGAGTCCTTGGCAATTTTTCTTTTGAAGCTTGTCTTGGATGATTTTATGAGGGATCGTAGTTTCTTGCTGATACTGATCAGGGATATCTTCCCTTCTTGGGATTTTACTCTTTTCTGTACTAGTTTCCTCCTTCTATTGTATAGCTTGTTTATGGCGGGGAGTCCACCAGACTGGTTTCCTTTTCTTGGAGGAGTGAGTCTTGGTTTTGCTTGGGATAGCATGATCCATGCATTCTTGTAGGTGCCTATAGAATACATTAGTAAAGGATTTTGCAGCTTGGACAGCGTTATCCTTTAGCATGGGGGGCTTTAAAACTTTCCACCTCGGTCTTAAGTAACGTGAAGTTTGCTTTTGAAAAGTTTTTCAAGGTGGTTTCCTTGTCCAGGGGTGGGGGCAGAATTTGGATATCCAAAGTGATTTGTTTATGGTCAGATCTAACCAGTGAGGGGTAGACCTCTGGTGTGGAGCACTGGTCGCCCATGTTGGTGATGACCAGGTCCAATATGTTGTCACCTCTGGTGGGAGTGTTGACCAGTTGATCCAGGGCATTTGAGTTTATAAATTCTAGGAAATGTTGGGCAAGGGAGTTAGTACTTTAGTAGTTCTCCCAGATAATATTTGGGTAATTGAAATCACCCAATATTAGGGTGTTTGGTAGGACCTTTATATTTCCCAATGTTTCCAGAGATGTGGAATGGGGATCCTGGGACATGATGGGTGATCTGTAGCAAGCTACAATTTGAATTGCAGTTTTGCCCATTGTTAGTTGCACATGGATGATCTCTGAAGCATCGTGCTGTGCCACTAACCTGGAGGTGTGGGTATCCTTGATGAATATGGATACACCCCCACCTTTTGTATTTCGGTCCGGGTTCTGAGGCCAAAATGTAAGGTATGAGCTGTAGCCTGGTAGTGCTGAGGTGCTCTCTGGAGCCTTAAACCAGGATTCTGTTACTGCACATATATCGTTTTTCTCCATACTGAAGAGTGCCTCAAGGGTGTGCATTTTGAGGTTTAGACTTCTGGAATTGAGTAGCATTACCCTCAGTTTTTTGTTACTTGTGCTATTTATGGTGGTGGGTATGTCTTTTGAGCCTTGCCTAAAAAAGGCACTATGGGGGTAGCAAGAGCCTTGGCCAGTATTCAAAAGCATAAGGATGACAGGTGCAAGCCATCTCTAGTGATGCCAGTGTGGCTTGTCGAGCATGTCATCCCAGGTGGACAGACACTGGATCCCCCTTGAATGACACCAGAAACTTAGCCAATTGTTGAAATTGATATTTTTTTCTTAATACCGTGGTATCATTCTTGGTGAGGGCAGGATGCTACTCAGGGTCAGGGTCATACCGGCCTGGGCTACATGATCAGAGAGCTCTTCCATGTCTCTTTTCATGTAGTCCAGGGAGGTACGGCTCAGGTCATTCACACCGACATGGACAATGACAGAGTCGTATTTGTACTTGTTCTGGAGTGAACTGAGTGCTTGTGTTATGTGGCAGATCCTGGCACCCGACAGGCAGCTAACAGTAACCTTCTCTTTATTCAGCCTAGTGAGTGGGACGTCAGTGTGCCTGACTATAGAGTCACCTATTACTAGTATGTTGGTTATGTTATTTTGCTTTAAGGGCTGTGATTTCTTGGCACATTGGTTTTGTGAAGTATGTGTTTCATGATTTGTGTTCGGGGGTGGAGGTTGCTTGGATGTGTGCTTTGGAGGTCTCTGCTGCTTTTGCAGATTTTTATTTTGAGCCTCCAAGTATGTTTTTGTGTATTTATGCGTGTTTTTGCCGGTGCTGATTTAATGGGTCTATGTGAGACTGGTGGTGTGATGCAAGTATTTCCCTTCTCCTCTTGACTGTCTGATCCAGCCTTGGGTTGAGAGAGCTTAGCCTCCAGTTTGGCTGTATAATTGCATCTCTCACATGTATTAGTGTTTGGTGGTAGGAGGAGAGGGTTGTATGTGTACATGAGGCAGTTGTAACATTGCCTCAAAATGCCCAGATTCACCAGTTGGACTGGAGTGTACACCTGAAACTGCCCTTTGGACATGCCTGGATAGGTGCACTGAACTGTTTTACTGAATGGCTGGTAAGGTCGAATAGAGAGCCTTGTCCTTCTGTACAGTATAGGAGGGTCTAGTGCTAGGGTTTATAAGTGCTTGCTATGAGTTTTGGGCAAGTGCCCTACTGAGAAATGAATGGCTTGAGTGCTTAAGTTGAAAGTTTGTCTAGTTCCAAGGGAAAATTTGAAGAGGAGACTTTGTGGAGCTGGGAATAGTTATACCCTTAGCTTACCGGCGCTGCCTGGCGTGCAAAACCAGGAAAATGCGGTATTTATATCAGGAAAATGAAAAATATAGAAATTAGCCCAAAATGGCCAATAAACTACTAATTTCTGGGCTGAAACCACTCCTCCAGGGACAGATAGGCTGCTCAAAGCTCCCCTATCTCACAGGTGAACAGAGAAACTTCCTTCTAGCCAAGTAAGGTATGGGCAAACACAGAGATTTGTAACACAGCCCTGAATTCAGCACTTAACCTGAAAACTGGACTATACTTGCTTAGAAAGGTGGGAAACAAGTATTTTTTTTTTCAGAAATTAAAGCAGATACAATCAAAAAACACTTTAAATGCACAGAAGAGAATACTTATTATTATATATCTCAGATCAGAGTTGTAGTCAATGCCCCTGGTAATAAAGTAGGAAAAAACACAAATACAGTAAAAACAGATGAATAAAGTGCAATTTTATATATATATATATATATATATATATATATATATATATATATATATATATATATCTATATATATATATATTTATAAAAAAACAATAGAAAACGAACAAACTGATTTAAACAAGTTACCCAATTAACCAGAAAAAGCTCAAACCTGAGCCCTATTCCAGCAGTCTTCAATCAGACAAGTTCTAACTGCACACTCCTGCTGCTAGAGTGCAGGGGGAACCTTCTCCAAAAAAAAGATGGCCTGGATCAGGGCTCAAGTTATACAAACAAAGCTAGATTCAGCAGGCCTGAGTCTGGTCTATGCTACAGCAATGAGGTGCACCAATTTCAGAAAGAAACAGTTCAAATAAGCAGGCACAATAAGCCTGTGACCAAAAATTCCCAACTCAGAGGGACATAATCCAGGCTCCCACAAGAGTGCAGACCACACCTTCTTAATGTAAAAAACTGGCCCAAATCCCAAGTGCTTAAACTAGAACTAATACACTTTAGAATAACAGACACTAAGCCTTAAATCAGCAACTCCCAACTTAGAAGGATGTAAGCTACCTGTCCTGCCACAACAGTACAGACCACAAACCTTCTTAATGTGAAACAACTGGTCTGAAGCCCAAGTGCGTAATCCAAAGGCTTAGAATAACAGTTACAATTTAATTGGCTACTAACAAGCAATAATAAATGCAGCAGAATAAATGCTATTAAGTACTTTTAAGACCAAAATAAGTAATAAAGTAGGAAGAAACACAAACACAGTAAAAGCAGATGAATAAACCCACCCAGATAGCCATCAATAGTAATATCATTAGAGGGGTCACTAACTGGCTCATCAATAGCATTCATATAGTCAGAATAAGGATATCCACCTCCAATAGCAGAGCTGTAATTAGTGGTGTTCCACAGGGTTCAGTCCTGGGTCCCCTATGGTTTGGAATCCATTTATCCAGTGTACAAACAAAAAGTGAATGTCTGTGGCTGGCAAGGTTTGCTGATGCCTGCAGACTGGGAGCGGTCATAGACTCTCCAAATTATGTCAACATCCTACAAGAGGGTCATACATGACCAAATGATTTCATGGCACTAAACTCTATGCAAATATATGTAGCATCATTCCTTTCAGTGCCAGCAATGTCTCTGCTACATAGCACATCAATAGCAACACCTTAAGTACATACTCAGGAGTGAGAAACCTGTGCACACAGATCTGGGCACACAGGTTTACACCTACCTTACCATAGATCACCATGTCTCCACTGTGGTAAGAAGGGCATTATATCTTGCTCATGCCATAACTGAGGGCACTGTCACCCAATTATGTAGTTGTAACCTTCATATACTCTTCCCTCATCAGACCAATATTTGAGTGCAATGGCCATTTTGTTATGTACAATTCCAAGCACCAGTAGAAATTACAGAGACCACAAAGGTTCTTTACAAGGGGATTTCAAGTCTTCAGTGTCTGTCCTATAAGGATCATCTGAAATCACTGTAACTTTAGTCTTTTACTCAGAGGTGATCACTGCCTTGCATATGGGGCAATCTGTGGCCTGCTTTATTGGCAATGCCACATAGCTGTAAGTCAAATGGTACACAGATTACTCACTGCAAGGACCTTAACCTGGTATGTGACATCAATAAAACATGCTGGAGGGAGAGATATGTTCACCAGGGTTTAACAAACCTCTGCAACAGACTCCCACTTAATGTCAAATAGTGCACCTCATTGGCCCTCTTCAGATGCAATCTGTGTGATTGGATGGGTGACTATAAGTTCACCATGGGGGTTCTGCCTGTGTCCCCCTTGGACAGGGGGAATAAGTGCTGATCATGTAAATAAGGATAAGAATTTGGCTAGGATTATAAGGGCCCTAGGGCCATTAGCCTAGTAAATTCCAATGATCCTATGATCTCATAGGCTGTTGTAAAATGCTCTGACTGACATCCACACACACCAACTTGGCTACAGTGAGAATGGTATCACTACCACTGCACAGCACACACACACAAGTTGGCTACAATGAGATTAGAACCCCTACCTATATAGTCTTACACTCTACAGATCAAAGTACATAATGCACACACCATGGCTTAAGTCTGACAGTAATATGTCTTATGCTACATGAAATAAGCAAGCCTTGTGGGAGACAGGAATTCTGAGGCATGCATCACCTGCTACACCCAAAATAGTGCAAAACCCCACCAATGCACATATACAGCAAGTGGGCTGGAGTGAGATTAGAAACCCTACCTATCTAGTCTTACACACTACAGATCACAGTACTTAATGCATGTGCCACAACTTAAGTCTAACATTAAGGTGGTTGCTGGTAGTCTTATGGTAGATGACATCTGCAGGTCTTGCGTAAGAGGAGGCCTGTGTCAACTGCAAGGGCCAAATAAAGTGCATAAACATTGCAGTTTGGAAGTAAGTGGGGGATCTCCACTTGTTTTGTAGGGGATGCACATACATAGCAAGTGGGATGGCATGAGATTAAAACCCGAATTATCTAGTCTTACACACTACAGATCACAGTACTTAATGCACATGCCATGGCTTAAGTCTGCTTTGTAAATGTCTGCAGGCAAATTACTTGTAGAGGATATACACAAGGCTTGTGTTGAACAGAGTGTGTGGCCTGCAGAGTGACACTGTTTCTTGCTGTCATCTGCATCTAGTAGCCTAGCAGTCAGATAACAGTAGCCATTTTGGCCATATGTGTCTGTTTGCATTTGGATGGGCAAGCCTGTGGCCAAAAACAATTTACCCTGTCAATGCATGACTACACAACATTATACATTAAACAACTTGTTCACTTGCTGGTGTATGTGTGGTGACATGCAGCAGGCTCAGCGGGCTGTAAGTAAGCTACTGCTGAGCCCTTACATTTGGTCCTTAGACCAACACTATATATGTGGTGCAGCTTTAATCACCACAGTCTGGGTATGACAGGCAATACAGACATACACATACATACACACACACACACACACAGACACACACACACACACACACACATATATCACATATACATATATGTGTGTGTGTGTGTGTGTGTGTGTGTGTGTGTGTGTGTGTGTGTGTGTGTGTGTGTGTGTGTGTATATAGGGATCTATATATATATATATATATATATATATATATATATATATATATATATATATATATATAGGTTTGTGTGTGTCTGATATATATATGTGTTATCTAGATATATGGGAGATGGGGAGAGACAGAGATGTATGTATGTGTATATATATACACACACACATATATATATATATACATACATATATATATATATATATATATATATATATATATATATATATATATATACACATATATATATATATATATATATATATATACACATATATATATATACATATATATATATATATATATATATATATATATATATATATATATATATATACACACATAAGTCATTGTGTGAGGAGCAACAGATTTGCGCTCGGCTTAACGAAGTGTATGACTATACCCAGTGGGAGTTTTGCCTAAACTGACTCCAGCCCACACCTAGCTGTACTCCAGTCTGGGATTTTGTGTATTGCTCAATATGACATTTGTCCCTGTTTCTGCACTGCTGTACTTCACTCACATTGGCTAAGATTTTCTAAAGTTGTCTTATGTAATTAATATGTGACAGAGGTTAAAACAGTATAGCACAAACTGACAGTCTGCAGAACACAAATTATTGATACCTCACATCCAAAACAGGTGGATACTTCTAGATAAGAACCATGAACACCAACACACAAGGTGATTGTCTTAGTCCTTTAAGCCACAGAAGCTGCTTGACAGACAGGGGATCATTCAACCCTGCTCACCAGGTGGCACCTTGATGTGTACGTGTGTGCAATCTATGGCACCCAGTACTTCAGGGTAGTGAGCAACATGGTAGAAGTGCTGCATATTGCTGGCCCTCGCCTAAGGGGTAAGGGTAAGAGGAAAAGATATGTGCTCACTGGCATGTGGAAGCATATCATCCAGGAATTGGTGGAGTATCCTGGATGTAGATGCCTATGACACCCCCATCATGTCCCTAGTTGGTCTTTGAAAAGTACCTATAGCTAGTAACCTAAGCATACCTCTCAACCTCTTAGCGTAAAAAATCTGGACAAAGCCAAAAATAATGTGGGGACAAAAGTTCAAAAATTGGGACAATTTTTAAATATAGCTCCTATAAACTTAGAAGGTTGATAGGATAACAGTGTATGCATTAGGATGCATTTTCTGGAGAGTTTGAAGTCTGAAACTCAAGCTTCTGTCATTATTTAGTGATTTTAATCCTCATTGATTTTCCAGAAAACCTCAGTTGTTATGAGGAATGGATCAAAACTAGAAGTCAAAAATGTGGACATTATGCAAAAATCTGTATAGTAGAGAGTTATGATCCTAAGAGCCACACATACCTTTGTCTCCACTGGGATGGTCTCCTCTCTGTTAGCTCTGACTCTGTGTTTTGGGTGACAGAACTCAGTGAGTCTTGTAATATGTCCCTGTCTGTCCTATAGTGCTCTACAATTTCCAGCTCATGTTGCACCTGTTAGGTTACTCTGGGCTTGAACACTCTTCTCCTTCTTGGACTAGGCCTATTATCAGCAGCACCAAAAGCACTCACTTCAGCATCTTGCAGATACAGATATAGCAGACCTGCAGCAGTGCCTAGCATTATCCCAGTTAAAATTCCCAAGTCTCTACTTCAATGGCCCAGTGTACTGAGAGAAAATCAGAATGTAAGGTGTATGCATATATTATACAGCTCTGCTTTAGGTCCACCATGTGTGATTGGTTAATTATGATTCAGTTCACCTGCCCAGGATATAATTAACATTATGTAAAGTCTCTACTTTAGTGAGCATCATGCCGCTATGCCATGGCGCACAGCATAGCTTATACAAAAGTCAAAAATATTTATATAGATATCTGGTTTTAACTGATTGCTGCTTACATCATCACTGTCACGTGGGTAGTCTGTACACACGAACACACTCAGCTAAGCAGCATGCCACACAAACCTGCATGACTGGGAACAAAAAAATCCTAAAAATAATGAGACACACCCCCTGATGTCTGCACAAAGGCGATATGCGGACACAGTTGATCTTTTTAGCAATTCAGGAAATCTACTTCATTTGCATACATATCCATGCTGACAGCCTAGATACTACATGGGTCATAGCTGTGTGAGCTTGGTGACAGCACGTATGCACCATTGTTCAGACCTGACACAAGGTCCTACAGTATATTTGTGAAAACCATATCAGAAATGTTTTTTTTTTCACTTCTGTTAAGCATGTTTGCGCACTGTGGTGCATAGCACAAACATGCCAAAATTATTAAAAAAAATATTATTTATTTTACATATTCCATCCCTTGTTCAGACATCCACAATGTACCTTTTGCACATATATGTATGTGATCTAACATTTTCCGGGGAGTTATGTCTATATGTGTGGATGTTTACATCCCCTTCTGTTCATGTAGGCTCCTGTATGCGGATAAATTTTACATACACTATAGACACTGACATGGAGTCTATATGGATGCCTTTCTGCTTGTTGGATCACTTCACCTGGGTCATTTGCATAAGATTCAACTGCTTATAAGGTAATTTGCATTCCAAGGAACATTCTCTGTTTGTGTGTGCTCGCATGTCGCAGAGTAACGCTTATGAATCTGAAATTGTCCGTGCTAGTGTATGCAATGCGTACACCCAAAAAAAATTCATGTAAGCTTTACTGAATTCCCTAAATAATGTTTATGTGTGTGGTTTTGTGTGTGTGTGTGTGTGTGTGTGTGTGTGTGTGTGTGTGTGTGTGTGTGTGTGTGTGTGTGTGTGTGTGTGCGTCTGCGCTTGTGCATGTGTGTCACTACATAGATATATAGATATTTATATGTATATATATATATATATATATATATATATATATATATATATATATATATATATATATATATATATATATGTATATATATATATATATATATATATATATATATATATATATATATATATATATATACCATATCAGATCCACGAAAAACCACTTACCTGAAGACGAGTTCACCGACATCACATTGCAGACACAACACATCACCGACACAGGTAAGTATACGTACTGCGGAACGGAATGTATTCCCATTTCCGTTTCCGCAATTAAATTAAAAACAAGAAACATGTATATAGCAAGGGGGCAAGCCTCCCTGCACTCCGAATGTAGGGGGGCTGTGCTCCCTACACCCCCCCTAATTAAATACACCAACTCCAAGATTGCACCAGAATGCAGAAACAGTAATATATCCCATTCTGCATTACTTACCATTGTCGGTGATGTGTTGTGTCGGTGATGTGGTCTCGGTGAACTCGTCTTTAGGTAAGTGATTTTTCATGGAACTAATAGGTTACTATATATATATATATATATATATATATATATATATAAATAGTGGAATATAATACAGCTGAATTAAAGTCAATGTTTATATAAAAGCAACAGCAGTTTTATTTGCATAAGAGAACATAATGGATGTGTATTCTAGGAATAGTAACTTTTGTGGTATTTTACAAAACAAAGCAACAGTACCTTTTACAGAATTAAGCAATGATTTATAAGTCTTTAAAATCAAAGACATTCTTCCTTTTTGTTACTCAGGTGAACTGATACCACACCTCTTTTTTGCAGTCTGTCTTGAAGAAACATCTATTCTCTAGAACTGCTGCTCTGGACATTGAGTTTTCTTCTCCTATGGTGGTTACTATTTGTCTTTGATCAGTCTTATTTCTGATGCTTGCTTAGTATTTCTGTCAGCTACAGGTATTCCTCTAAAAATGCATACACATTCACAATACAAGTATTTATAAACAGTGTATACACAATCTCAGTCACATGTTCACCATACAAGCACTTATAAACAGTATATATATATATATATATATATATATATATATATATATATATATATATATATATATATATATATATCAAGAGAGAGAGAGATTCACTTTGAATCATCGAATGTTCAGAACATTGACATTCTGATCATCAAGACCAGAACATCGTTGTTCAGAACATTGAAAGTTCAAAATGAACCATAAAAAAAAAATCACAAACACTATGTTATGCTGCACCCCCCATGTGGGGACTGTGCCCCCCACACACCCCCTACTTTAATATTCCAACTCGGAGATCGCACTACAGTGGGGTAAGGGAAATCTCTCGTTTACCGCTATATGCGGTAGCTCTAAATGGGAGATTTCCCGTACCCTACCTCAGATGGCACACACACACACACACACACACACACACACACACACACACACACACACACACACACACACACACACACACACACACACAACATGCAGGGCACCTTGCTGCCCTGCATACACACCCAACATTCCACAATCTAACTTACCTGGCACTTCTACTTTAAACCTTCGATGTTCTGAACATCAATGATTTAAAGGGAACCCATATATATATATATATATATATATATATATATATATATATATATATATATATATATACACATATATATATATATATATATATATATATATATATATATATATATATATATATATATATATATATATATATATATATATATATATAAAATCTCATTCAAGCATTCGCCATATAAGTATTTATTAACAGTATTTATACAATCTCAGTCACACAATCCATCCATCCTCAACCCCTTTTTCCCATTTTGCACATGGGGTCGGGGTGTCACTTTAACAGTGACAGTCATCTCGAGCCAAAGTTTATACTATCATGGTGGCTAGCCCTGCCACAGTAGTTCATCCGTACCACTCACTCATACACACACTCACACCTAAAGCCAATTTAGAGTGTCCAATCCACCTACTGCATGTCTTTGGAATGTGGGAGGACACTGGAGCACCCGAAGGAAACCCACACAACCACAGGGAGGACATGCAGACTCCACACAGAAGGTCCCCAGCCAAGAACTGGAGAACCTCTTGCTGTGAGGTGACAATGCTAACCACAGCACCACCTCAGCCACCCACTCAGCATCACCCTACAAATATTTATAAACAGTGTATGTATAAATATATATATATATATATATATATATATATATATATATATATATATATATGGGTTTACTGCTTTTAATCGAATACCACTTATCTGAAAAAGAGCAGTAGACCACTCTGTTACGCGAAAGTGCACTTATTCGAAAGTGCACTTTTGCAAAACATAGTTCAACTAACCGATAAAAAGATAAAAAAAAAAAAAACAGAAACCACTTACTAACATTAAATTGAGTGGGGGGGCTATATATGGGGGGGCTATATATTTTATATATATATAAAATCTCACTTACCAACATTAAATTGAGTGGGGGGGCTATATATGGGGGGGCTATATATTTTATATATATATAAAATCTCACTGGATATTCACATCCCGACCCCACCCCCTGCCCAGAAAACCACAGTGAAAAACTTCTCTAAAGCAAATTTCACACACCTCAAAACCGAGGCGAAATCCTTCAAAGCCCCCGGGCCTGTGGAAAATACGGCCCAGACTGCAGAATCCTTTATAAACGCATTCTATGAACACCTTCAGGAATGCATGGATCATGCAATCCCAAATAAAACCAAGACCCAATCCTCCAAAGGCAGACGTCCTGTCTGGTGGACCCCAGCCATAAACAAACTATACAATAGAAGGAGGAAGCTACTACATGATAGAGCAAAATCCCAAAAGGAAGGCATCTCTGATCAGTATTAGCAAAAACTACGGGCACTCATAAAATCGTCTAAGGCCAGCTTCGAGAGAAAAATTGCACAGGACACTAAGGATAATCACAAGGCTTTCTTTAGTTATGTTAGGAACCTGGGTGGGAATTCCCAGATATGCTCAGAATTAGTCCAAAATGACAAAAAATACACCGAGCCCACAGACATTGCCAACATCCTAGCTGACAGGTTCAGTGCAAACTTCTCCCCTCTCCCCACCAAAGGGCAAATATCTATCCCAACAGAGTGCTGCCCCTGACATCTCAGATGCTCAGGTAAGAGCCCTCTCCAAAGCAAAAACACAGCATCAATGGGACCAGATGGTGTCCCGGGCTCGTCCTACATGAACTCCAAGAAGAGCTAAACCCAAACATAAAACTACTGTTCAATCTTAGCCTTACTACAGGATATGTACCCAAAGGGTGGCGTACAGCAACAGTGGTCCCTCTCCACAAAGGTGGTGCCTCAGCGGATCCTGGAAACTATCGCCCCATAAGCCTGACTAGCTTGGTCTGCAAAGCTATGGAAAGGATCATCATGGACCTCATAAATAAAGATATTGGGGACCTACAGACACTGGATCCTACCCAGTTTGGCTTTGTTAAGGGCAGATCCTGCCTCTTAAACCTGGTTGATTTCTTTGAAACAGTCACCAAGGCCATTGATGAGGGAAGGTGGTCCACACAGCCTACCTGGACCTGCATAAAAGCCTTCGATACAATACCCCACTCGGGCATTATAGATAAGCTCACCAGCTTAAATATAAACCCTATGTCACTAGATGGGTTGCAAACTGGCTCAAGGACAGAACCCACATGGTTAGAATTGCTGAAGTCATGTCAGACTCCAAACCAGTTACAAGTGGCGTCCCACAAGGCTCAGTCCTGGGACCTCTCTTGTTCGGTATATATTTCTCGGTAGTACAGGCCAACACGGAAGGACTGTGGCTGACCAAGTTCGCAGATGACTGCAAACTGGGCGCCATAATCAACTCTCCAGCCGACACAAGCATCCTCCAAAAGGGCCTCATAGAAACAGACAACTGGTGCCAGAGCCATGGCCTCAAGCTAAAAGCCAAAAAGTGTATAGTCATCCCCTTTGGCAAAAACAAAGTGCCCACAAATTACCACATAGGTGGTAATCCATTAAGTACAGAAGAAGTCATTAGGGACCTGGGGACCCAAGTTGATATCAATCTCTCATTTGACAACCACGTGGCCAAAGTGGTTAGAAAAACATTTTATATAGCCCACCTAATCATGAAGGGATTCACATCTAGATCAGGGCAGGTCATCGTACCTCTTTACTCATCCCTCATCAGGCCCATAATTGAGTACAATGCCCCTTTTGGGATGTACCTTACCAGACACCTGCAGCAACTGGAAAGACCCCAAAAGTACCTCACCAAGAGGATCAAAGGGCTCAAACAGATGCCATATGCTGCCCGGTTAAAGAAACTCCAGCTCTACTCAGTGGCATACCGCCTGCTCAGAGGCGATCTGTGCCTGACGTATAAAGCCATGTCCAACCCGAAATTAATGGACATGCTGCACCACAGAAAATCCAAATCCCATCGAGCTACGCACTCGAGAGACTTGAACCTCAGCACTGAAATAAATAGGACATGCTGGAGGGACAGATTCATAACCCAGAGGCTCCCTTCACTCTGGAATAAAATCCCAGTCCAAGTTAGGCAGAGTCCCACATTGACTCTCTTCAAGAAGAATCTTGATGAGTGGATGGGAAATCGTAGGTTTACCCCGGCTATCACTTCTGTGTCACTGTTAGACAGAGGCACAGTATACTAACCTCAAAAAAAGGCATAGCAAAATTAATTTAAAATGGGTGGCGAAAGCCAAGCACACTCTGGCTAGGCTTATAAATGCCCTAGGGCAGATAGCCTAGTATGAACCTATGAACCTATGAACCTATGAACTCAGTCATTCACCATACAAGTACTTATAAACAGTTTACCTACAATCTCACTCACACATTCACCTTACAAGTGTTCATAAACACTATATACACAATTTCTCTCATTTTCACAATACAAGTATTTATAAACAGTATGTACACAATCTCACTCACACCTTCACCATACAAGTGTTTATAAACAGTATACACACAATCCCACTCATGCGTTTATTTATTTATTTATTTGTTTATTTATATTTGTTGACCGGGAGTGTCCGACTGGACATAGGTCCGTTTTCAGCTGAGGCCCGGGGAGAAAAGCTCCACAGTTAAAATAAACAGACAGCAGTTACATTGGATTACATAGCGATTAACAATTTACATAGCAATTACTTACAACATATTTACAGATGAAGAACATAGTACATCAGTAGATAACTAGAATCTTTATCTGTGAAGTACATAACAGACATTAACAAATGTTAAAATAAGAAGTTCCTGCTGTATAAATAGTAGGCTTATGAGCATCTGAGATTGCTATATTCAAGGTAGTTAGTGGAGTGGAAAGAAAGGAAGTGGTTGGGTGGGGTTGGTGATATTAGAGTGGGAGTTGTAAGTGCATAGCCAGCATGTTTTTAGGTGCGCTTTTAGTAAAGTTTTGAAGTGGGTGCACAATGGTACGGAGGTAATTGTGGGTGGGAGGGAGTTCCATAATTTGGCTATGGTGCAAGAGAATAGTGCTTCACCAGCAGAGGTATTGGCTTTAGTGATCTGCAAGTGATTTTTGTTGCTGGATCTTAGTGGTCTGGTGGTGCGATAGGGTTGGAGTAGATTCTGGAGGGATGGGACATTTAGTGGATGGTTTACTAGTTTGTGGGCGAGTGAGAGTTGATACCATTGATGGAGGTGAGGGAGTTCAAGCCAGCCCAGTTCAGCAAGTGAGAGACAGTGGTGACTACGGTAGCATGCCCCTGTGGCAAATTTGGCAGTTTTGTTGTAGCAGGTCTCTAGCTTGTTTAGATCGCATTGCCTTAGGTTGGTATATATTGGATAGGCATAAAGTAGGGTGGAGATAAGGTGGGAATTTGCTATTGAAATCTTTGCTGCTCTGGTGAGAAGATGCTTATTTCTGTATAACGCTCCTAGTTTTTTGTGGACTTTTTTATGGTCATGGATATGTGAATGTCAAATTTTAGTTTATTGTCTATTTCCACTCCTAGCAATTTGGTGTGTTCAGTTGGGTATATAGTGGTGTTGTCTTTTGCTGTGATGTTAAAGTGAGAGTTGTTTTGATCATGTTTGGTGGGTTGGAAGATGAGTAGTTTAGTTTTGCCTGGGTTGAGTATTAATTGGGCATTGGATAACCAAGTTTCAACAGAGGAAAAGGCTTCCTGTGTGACTTTTTGCAGTTTGGGTAGGGACTGGGCTGAGCAGATGATGGTGGAGTCATCTGCATATTGTATGAGTGTGCCATGTGTGGTGGCAGAGGCTAGATTATTTGTGAAAACAGAGAAGAGTAGGGGTCCAAGGATGGATCTTTGGGGAACCCCTATGGAGACAGGTAGTTGGGGAGATATGTCATTCTGCCATACAACGGATTGTTGGTGGTCAGACAGGTAACTCTGAAACCAGTTGGTGACTGATTGTGAGAAGGACAGGTTATTGAGGACAGAGATAAGTTGTTTGTGTGGGACCATGTCAAATGCTTTAGATAGGTCTAGGAAAGTAGAGATAGCCATTGTTTTTATACTGAAGGATAGTGTTAGTAAAGGAGAGTAAGGCAGTGGTGGTGCTATGGTTTGGTCGGAAACCATGCTGAGTATTGGAAAGGAGATTGTTAGTAAAGAGGTAGTCTGAGACCTGAGAGTGTATGCATCTCTCTAGTATTTTGGAGAGAGAATAGCTATGGGGTGGTAATTGGTTAGTTCTGTGGAGGGTCCGCCTTTGTGGAGGGGAATTATATGTGATACTTTCCACAGTGTGGGAACATAACTTTCTGACAGAGATCGGTTAATCAAGATGGATACTGGGTAGGCCAGAGCATCAGCTGTGATTTGTAGGTATTCACTTGGGAGGTTGTCTGCTGCTAATTTGGTGGGCTTCAGTTTAGTTAAGAGTTTTTTTATGTTGGAGGTAGGTACAAGAGAAAAAGAGAAGGCAGTGGGGAGATTAGTAGTTGAAGGTGTGGGTTGGAGGGGAGGGGGTTGTGTTGTTTAGCTAGTGATAGTATGGTTTGTGTGAAGTGTGTGTTGAATGAGGTAGCAATATTTTCTGAGGAGTGAGGGATGTTAGGAGGAGGGGTACTGACTTTACCTGGGTGGAGGATGGAGTTTATGGAGGACCAGAATTGTTTGGGGCTGTGTTCGGAGGAGTGTAGGGCAGACTGGTAGTATTGGAATTTGTCCTGTTTTATTAGCTTTTTGACTCTATTGCGTAGTTCTAGGAATTTCTGTCTAGTTGAGGGGTTCTTGGTTTTGCGCCAGTGCTCCCAGGCTTTATCCCTGTTTTTCATTTCTGACTTAGTGGTTTTCTGTAGCCACGGGGAGGGTTGTGCTTTGATTCTGGATGTCTTATGGGGGCATGGTAATTAAGGATGCTCAGGAAGGTAGTATTAAAAAATTCAACTGCGTCATCAAGACTGAGGTACTTTAGAGGATGCCAGTTACATTCTTTGAGGGATGAGATGAATGTGAGTGGGTTAAAGTTTATTTTTTTATACATCTGACGGTAGACGACAGGTTTAGCTTGGTATAGGTATTTTTTCAGTAGGAATGTTGGGGAGTGATCACTGAGGCTATCTGATAAGCAGCCTGTTATATATGACTGGGGGCTCTTACTGATTAGTATCCAATCCAGGGTAGTGTGCTTGCTGGAGTTTTTATTTATCCTGGTTGGTGATTGGACTAGTTGGATGAAGCCATGAAGGTTTACATGATGGGTTGGATGGTTGCCAGAACAGAATTGCCAGTCAATATTGAAATCACCTAAAATGATAGTTTCTTGGGGGAGATGGTGGGTAGACCAGCTGAGGAGGTTTTCTAGTGGAGGGATGTTTTGGCCAGGTGGGAAGTAGCATCCAATTATGTTGATGCTTTTGTTTTGGTTTTTTTTGAGGTTGGTATATATTATTTCTTCATTGCCTATTTGTGGAGCTGATGATTTTAAGATCTGGATGTTTAGATGCTGTTTAAATATTATAGCTACACCGCCTCCTTTCTTGTTTAGCTGGTCTACTCTTAGTATGCCATAACCTGTAGGGAGTATTTGCTCACTGGTAATGTGAGGTTTTAGCCAGGTATATGCGTTCTCCATATGAATATTCAAAAACAGTGTATATACAGTCTCAGTAATGTGTTCACTATACATATAATTTTAAACAGTGTATATATGATCTGAGTCACATGTTCACCATTAAAGTATTTATAAACAGTATATATACAATCTCACTCACATTCACCATACAAGTATTTATACAAATATAAATATTTAAATATAAATACAAGTATTTATAAACTGTTTATTTATAAACAGTATATGTACAATCTCACTCATATTCACCATACAAATATTTATAAACAGTATATGTACAATCTCACTCACATTCACCATACAAGTATTCATAAACAGCATATATACAATCTCACTCACACATTCACCATACAAGTATTTATAAACAGTATACATAAAATCTCACTCACACATTCACCATACAAGTATTTATAAACAGTATATATACAATCTCACTCACATTCACCATACAAGTATTTATAAACAGTGTATATACAATCTCACTCACATTCACCATACAAGTACTTATAAACAGTATATGTACAATCTCATTCACATTCATCATACAAGTATTTATAAACAGTATATGTACAATCTCACTCACATTTACCATACAAGTATTTATAAACAGTGTATATACAATCTCACTCACATTCACCATATAAGTATTTATAAACAGTATATATACAATCTCACTCACATTCACCATACAAGTATTTATAAACAGTATATATACAATCTCACTCACATTCACCATACAAGTATTTATAAACAGTATATATACAATCTCACTCACATTCACCATACAAGTATTTATAAACAGTATATGTACAATCTCACTCACATTCATCATACAAGTATTTATAAACAGTATATGTACAATCTCACTCACATTCACCATACAAGTATTTATAAACAACATACTTACATCAGTTTTGCCTATCTTTTTTGGGTGCTTCCACATTTCACTAGGGAGAACCACCACACTATGTTACATTTGAACCCACCAACTTAGAAGCATCGATTTCATGCCACTGAGATGGCCTGAATACCCTCAACAGACCATCTGCATTAAGGTGCTTTAACCCAGCCCTGTGCTGAATATTAAACTTAAAAAGCTTTAGTGACAGTACCCATCTGTATAATTTCACATTTCCTTCTCCCTGTTGGTGGAGGTACTATAGGGTTGCATGATCGATTAATTAAGATAAACTCTGTACTGAAACCGTAATACCTAATTGATGACAGGACCCATTTAATGACCAAGCACTTCCATTCGTATGGTGGCGTACTTAGTTTCTGCTCTGCACTGTATCCTTCTAAGAAAATGTTACGCTCCCCTCCATCAAACTTTTGAGACAGAGCTACACCCAGGCCCACATCAGATGCATATATATACACTGTAAATTGTTTGCTAAAACCAGGAATGCTAGCATTGTCTTAGAGCACAAGCTCTCTTCTAATTGTTTGAAGGCAGTACTTACTACTATGGCCCATTTTACTTTCATAGGTATATTTCATATGGTGAGGTTTGTCAGGGTTCAAACAACAGTGGCAAAGTGGGGCACAAATTTTCTATAATGTCTTGTTATACCTAAAAAAAAAGCTATGACATGTTATTTAATCTCTGGGACTAGTCAGTTAATTATCAGCTCCAGTTTTTCCTTTAGTGTTCTAATGACTCACTTTCCTGTTATGTACCCCATATACTTACTTTACCACGTAAACTTTATTTTTGGAGGTTTTTACTGTTACTTTTGCTTGCCTTAGGGAATTCAGAGCAGCCTGTACTTTGCGTATGTGATACTCCCAGTCTTTAAAGTATATTGTTATATCATCTAAACAGGTGGACCCATAGTAAACATGATGGTTCTGGACTTTAACCATCAACCCTTGGAAGGTTGCCGGCATACCAAGTAGTCCAAAAGGGAAGACATTGTATTGAAACAGCTCTTCAAGAGTAGGAGAGGCTGTTTTGTTTTCTTTAGACTTTATCAGGGTAACTTGCCAATACCCTTTTGTTAAGTCCAGTGCTGTTAGAAGCCTGGCCTTCCCTATTCACTTTAGTAACTTACCTACCTGGGGCAGACTGTCAGACTTAATTATATTGTTTAATTTCCAAACATCATTACAGAACCTAATGGTTCCATCATTTTGGTGGTACTCAAACTGTGGGGCTATACCTTTTACTCTCAGATTCTTCACTCACCCCTGGATGTCACAACATTTTTCCTTTCCCTGAGTTGCTTTCCTCTGAGATGATAGCATTCTGTATGCCTTCAGGTTGACTCTTTTTTCGGGAGACAATTTCAGTATGATAGTGGATTAGATTTGTCTGGCCAGGCAGCTCTGAGAAGACCTCATTGTTCCTCAGTAGGGGCTCTTGTATGCTCTGCTTTCACTGTTAAGTATAGATAGTAGCCTTCTATCTCTGTTAAGCTTCTGCTCTTGGCTACCAGGTTACTACTGCTGTCTGTGCTTCATTCCAAAGTGTCAGAGCATTTTCATGATATATTTATGCTGTCTTTTTGTGCCAACCTATCTAATTCTGTAACTTACTTCATTAACTTTTTCTCCTGTTACTTCAAGTAGCCCCTGCCACATTGCCAAAAATGTACACTGTGCTTAATGAACTAAAACTAGTGTCTGGCCCTAGCCATAAATACTCTGGTTCTTTCATTTCTGTTATAGATGTTTTTTGGGCAGTGTGTGTCCTTTCCATATGTTCTTGGATTATCGGCATTACTACCATTAGCCTGTCCTGCAGACTAGTGTAGCATGCCAGTGTAGAGATCAAATATACTTTTGAATGGGACTTTTTCTTTTTTTTTTCCACGTTTCCTTGGGAATGCCTAATAGTCCTTAGTGGTGTCTGCCATTGTGAAATCCACTGAGACTGAATCCTGTTGATATTTGTGGATCAACTCTAGCATCAAACAATTGGTAACACAATAACTGGTCTCAGCTTCTCCTAACCTCCTCATGCCTTTAGCATAACTGTCAACATCCTGTTAAAGTGCTCAGCTATCCTGTCTGTCTTGGAGTAATACAAAGAAGTTTTGAGCTGCCTGACTTTGAAACACACAGACATAGCCGATGCATCAGCTTGAACATAAATGGGTTTCTCTGGTCTGTAAGTATGTGTTTAGGTATGGCTACTCTGAAGAACAGTAAAACAAATTCCTTTACTAGTGTGAAACAAATTTCTTTGCTATAGATTTTGCTTTGGCGACATGTAGTGGTTCTATGTAATTCGCAATATAGTCAAGGATGACTAGAATGTATTAGACTCCATTGCTGGACTTAACCAATGGTCCAATGATGGTCAGTACAACCTGTTCAAAGATACTATCTATAATGGGAAAAGGAATTTGAAGGCTTTTAAAAGGGTGATTGGTGCTGTCTTTTGGCATTCAGGGCAAATGGTACACAAATTTTCAATTTCTGTCATTATCCTTGGCCAGTTAAATCTCATCAAAACATTGGCTTTAGTTTTATCCATGCCTAGGTGTCCTCCAAGGATGTGACTGTCACTAATATCATCATTAAGGTTAGGAAAGGCTTAGGTACCATCAGATAACACACAATGTCTTCTGTTTATTTACTTACCCCCTATAACAAGTCTTGTAGCATTTCAAAATAGAGATGAGAAGTAGGAATACCGCTGTTAGCATCCTCTTCTATGGTACTAGCTGTGTTTTACATTGTTCTTTTCAAAGTCTAGTCCTACTACTTGGCTTTTTTTGAAGTTTAGTCAACTTACCTGGATGTTCGTCATGGGTTTCTTCACTATTGATATGTCATGGAGTACAGAGTTCTGCTTCTTCTCCTGTAAGCATAAGTACCTTGGAGTCCTATTCTTCCCCTGAAAAGAGTAACTTACACCAGTACTCTTGGTGAGTACAAGGTGCTTGTATTTCAGTGCCTTTTTCAAGCATTCCTAGATCCTGATTCAGATCCATAATACCATTTCCTTTTCCTTAAAGTTTATACTCTGATTTAGTAAGTTTCTGTTCATGATTAATGTTTCTTAATGCCCACTGCGTCTTCTATCCTCTTTTCTTTTATAAAGATTGTTCTGTCTCAAGATGAATATATCCTGCTGTCTCATTCCCTCTTCTTTTCTGTACTCCCCCAAAATCGCTCTTTCAGTATACGAGTCCTTTTCAGTAAGTCTTTCCTTATCTGTACCTCTTCTTGTCATCCGTTGGGAATTCACATGACTTTCATTCTTTAGCCATACTTTAATCCTGTCTTCAGTGCTCTGTTCTGTACTGATTAGTGGCTTTGATCTGGATTTACAATGAAAAATACCAGAAGGGGCATATATTCTCTTCCTCTTTTATTTTTAGACTTAACTGTAAACTTCTAGAGTTTTCCAGTACTAGTCCTTGGTCATTATGATACTCAGGTTTACTATTCTCTGTGGTTGATGGTAGTTCCCCCTTTTCCAAAGACTGTTAGCTGGTCTCCTGACTTAACAGAATAACCTCTTTCTCCTTCCTTTCATAACTCTTTAAAGTGAGGGAAATCCTTTCCAATTATTATATCATTGATTAAGTTAAGGACAATGTATATATGTATGCATTAATTTATTTATTGGAATTTGTTAACCTGAGTAGAGCAATAATCACAAATGATCAATTTCTGTCTCAGCCAGGGAAAAGTACAACAATGAAATTAAAAGTATACAACACAGACAGAGTGTCAATGCAATACAATATGTACAACAATAACATTAAAATATACAATACAGATTGTGCATTAATGCAATACAATGTGTACAACAATAACATGAAAAATATACAATACAGATTGTGCATTAATACAACACAATGTGTACAACAATGACATTAAAATATACAATACAGATTGTGCATTAATGCAATACAATGTGTACAACAATAACATTAAAATATACACTACAGGTTGTGCATTAATGCAATACAATGTGTACAACAATGACATTAAAATATACACTACAGATTGTGCATTAATGCAATATAATGTGTACAACAATAACATGAAAATATACACTACAGATTGTGCATTAATGAAATACATGTACGACAATAACATGAAAAATATACAGCACAGATTATATATTAATGCAATACAAGGTGTACAACAAGGTTAGAGTAATAAAATAAAAATACAAGTATAAGTAAGCATTCAGTATGAGACATTTGTTACATCAAACAGGTGATTGAAGTTGACATGAGCTTATGAACTATGGAAACGTTATATACACTAGGGAAGAAGGAGTCAAATTTTAAGGTAAGTGTGATATAGTTACAGGGATATAGAGAGGGTAGGAAAGTTATTGGACAGTGACATTGTGAGTTGCTGACATTTGGTTACTGCTTTTGTCAGTCTTGGGTATTTTTCTTAAAGATAAACTACACATTCACCATACAAGCATTTACAAACAGTACATATACTGTCTCATTTATATGTTCACCATGCAAGTATTTACAGCAAAACATTTACATCAGTTCTGTCCTTTTTTTGGGCATATTCCACTTTTTCACTGTAGAGAACCACTATGCTATGTTCCAATATACATGTGTGTGTGTGTGTGTGTGTGTGTGTGTGTGTGTGTGTGTGTGTGTGTGTGTGTGTGTGTGTGTGTGTGTGTGTGTGTGTGTGTGTGTGTAAGATAGATATGTACATACATACACACACACACACACATATATATATATATATATATATATATATATATATATATATTTTTTTAATTAAGCAGAGCATACAGTATGCATCACAACATACACCTGGATAACAGTAGACATTTCAGAGTACAATTAACCATATGAAAGTAGAAAATATTTTGATGAAACTTAAATTTAAAGATAAGATCAATGAATAAAAAAACATTTCTATGGCAGGTTTCATGTGGGTTCTGTGGGTCCTGAGCAAAGACAGGTGGATGAAATGTGAGGACAAAGATGGACATGCTTTTTTTAGGTATTATAGTTAAGACTGGCTAGAAGGCAGAAATACTACAGTGCACAATAGTGCAAAGGTGAATAGTATAATACACAATAGCTTGTTGCTGGTTCCAAGCTGCAATTCAGAGTAAAACTGATAAAAATTATACTGATGCTGGAGATGTTGTCAAGTGGCACAGTGACCATGTATGCAGAAATGCAAGCTGTCTGCTTGGAATTAGACTATCCAAACAGGAAGTTGCACCTATGGGTAGCAATGCTAAGGATTTAGAAAATAAACTGAGTAGAAGAGAAGGAGAAATTGTAAAGCTAAAAGAAGCTTTGGAGACCTTACAGGAAAGAAGGGAAACCTTGGCATGCCGGTCTAGGAGAGTCAGCTCCATAATTGCAGGTCTGGTGGAAGACAAGGAAGACAGAAAAAAGTATGGAAAAGTATGGACATGAAAAGCTTCATAGAAGAATGGCTGACTACCTTATTAAAAGGTATGTCATACCTGAGGTCATAGGGTCATTGGATTCATAGAACAGGCAAAGTAAACATTGCTTCTGGTAAACCTTGGCATGTTCTGGTTAAATAATACAGATTTAGATCAAAGGAATGAGTGGCAAAGCAAGTGGTCCTTCAGAAAGGTTTAGGACTATCAGATCAGGAGGGCCAGAATTGAAAAAAGACCTCACATGTTTAATACTCCAGCAGAGGGTACAAATGTTTCTCATAGTGGCTATTGCGAAAAAAGTAGGTGTTATAGTTTTATGGAAATGTCCTGCTCAACTGAATGAGTAATGGAGGTGCAATAAATATTTGTGTACAAATCTGGATAAGGCAGTAGGTTGCTATAATAATGTAATTCAAGAAAAAATAGTCTGGTGGAAACTAAGCACCCTTGGAGATGGGATTCCTTTGGAAATGCAAAGCAATTTTAATACAGAATAGGAGAAAGAAGGTAACGCAGAGCAGTTAGGGGTTATAGCAAGTTCAGAAAAGATTCTGGATTGTATGGTGTTGTTGGAAAATGTTGTAATTCTACTTAGATTCTGGAAATTTTTATACAGTTTGGGGGAGAGTTTAGATCATGCTATCATGCTAAAAAGTCTCTCATTATTATTCCTGGTCACCAGTTCATAGGTGTGTATAGGCTAATGACCACTGGGGCCTTTTCAAGCCTGTAAAGCAGCTCAAATCTCTGACAAGTTCTAGTACCCTTGAGAAGTGTAAGCAGGGGCTTGGGAGATGAAACATTTACAAACAGGGTCTGGGAGATAAATCATTTGCAGGCTGCCTGTGTCCATTACAGACATAGGGGCCAAACCAGGGATGAGTTTCCTGTTCCCCATCCAATTGTCCAAGTTGTTCTTGAATTGGGTTAGGGAGGAACTGTGCTTCACATGGATAGGGATCCTGTTCCAGAGAGGGGGTAGTGATTGTGATACATACCTGTCTCTCCAGCAGGTCTTATTTATACCACAGGCAAGGTCTAAGTCTTTAGAATGGGCAATTCTGGGGCTGTATGTTTTGTGGATATGCAGGAGGTCCATCAGGGTGTGATACAACAACGCCTTGTATGCCAGGCATAGATGTTATTTCAACAGCCTGTAGGACACTGAATACAGGCATAGAGCTTTGATGCTGTCTGCACAGGACATGTTACTTATACCCTGTATTCTTTTAGTGAGGAACCTCTGTGGACACTCCAATTGCTGGATGTGTCTGGTTAGGTACCATCCTCGTAGTGCAAGAAATTTTGGCAAAGCCTAAAACAATGGGAGGACAAATGCCCAACAATAGCGGCAATTTTGAAATATTGCTCTTATAAACTTAGAAAATTTCTAGAATAACATGATTTATGTTAGAATGCATTTTCTGAAGAATATGAAGTCTGAAAATCAAATTTCTGTCATTACTTAGTAACTTCAATCCTTAGTGATTTGTCCAAAAAACACAAATTTTATGAAGAACAGACAAAAAATATGGGGCAAACATCTGGGCAGTTCAGAGGTATGTTAGGTACATACCAAAGGGAGAATTGTACTCAATGTCAGGTGTGATGAATGCTAAAGACAGTAGAAAAATGACCTCCTTGGACCTAGATGTCATACCTTAATAAAGCTGCACAACATAGAATGATTTCCTTACTACTGTAGACATGTGATGGTCAAAAGCTAGATTATTGTCTACATGATAGTACAGATCCCCTAAAAGCATACGGAAAGAAGGGGAAAGGAGGATACTTTTAGTTGACAGTGTTACAAATCAGGAGTGGTGGGAATGTAAATATGGGACAAGATATACAAATGCCTGGTGAATCTGTGGGCTCACTTTTGTGGAATGCAACCTGAAAATTATTGGATGTTTTGAGGATTTGGAGTTAATGTAAAAAGGGAAAGATAGAACAGGAGTGTTAGGGTGTTAGGGTAGAAGTACAGATGGTTTCTGTGATGATTAAAAGAAAACAGCTTAAAATTAAAAGACTGTGGCGATATTGCAGATAGACTGAGTAGTACTGAGAAAGTGTGTGGGGAAGTTAATTAGATAAATTGAATAGGAACATTGGTGTAAGCTGACTGGGGGAACAGGGAGTGTGGTTCCAGGAGGAAATGGTGAATGACAGGGTCTTAGAAAATATAAGTAAAGGAAGACCAGCTGTTGATAGTTAAAGTGGGTATGATAGGATACAGATTCTTTAGGATAAGGATTATTATTAGGATGATCTAATCTAGTACCCTATGTACAGTGGATATAAAAAGTGTACACACCCCTGTTAAAATGCCAGGTTTTTGTGATATAAAAATTAGACCACAATAAATAATTTCAAAACTTTTCTCACCTTTAATGTGGCCTATAACCTGTACAATTCAATTGAAAAACAAACAAATCTGTTAGGGGAAAAATATAAAAAATAAAAAACGTACAATAAGCTGGTTGCATAAGTGTGCACACCTTTAAACTAATACTTTTTTGACGCACCTTTTGATTTAATTACAGCAAATTTAGTGACTCCTTAGAAGATCCAAATATTCGGGTGTGTCATGGAAAAGTAAGCTAACATAACATTAAGAAGTTTTTGTTTTAGTTTCTGTGATTTTTTCATGTTTTATACCTTTATTACATGTTGAATTACAAAATGGAGTGGGAGCAGCCCAGAATCATCAGGAAGTATGACAGAGGCCATAGACAGAGCTCCAAATAGTATGTAGCTGATTTGGGGCAAAGAGCTAGGAAGTGTGGGCAATTAGTTGTTCTGTTTTAATAGTGTATGCATTATATTTTTTGTATTTTTACTGTTCATGCCATGAACAAGTTTAATAAGTATTATTAGTAGGCAGGAGAAGTATGTGGAATGTATGGCAAAATATATATGATGTTATTAAAGGCTACCACTTTCATAATTATATGATTTTCTCAACATATTTACAAAGCTTAAATAAATTGTTCTTGATTGCTAATTTAAATTGTTTGTAATTGCATCTACAAATACTTTTGGGCTTCTTACCTTTGGTTTTATACCCAAATGTGAGTCTAAAAATGGTCCATTAAGAACAGTGTGTTCTACCCCAGTCAACAAATTAATAACTATTGAATGGAGTTAGGTTTATTCTGATCTATAAGCACAACAGCATGGTTAATAAGGTCTTATGTTGTTGCATTGTTGTACATTTTTCCTAAAATGTTTACTAAAATCATCATCATGTCAGCCCCCATGACAGACATTTTGTGTTAAAGGAGATTGAAATTAATTACAAAACACAGTAATTTGGCTGGATTAAAAAAAAGCAAATTAAACCTGAGGTAGTTCTCTAGACGTGAACAATGCATTATTTGCTGCCACTTATAGGTTTATAGGCTCATAGGTGTTTACTAGACTAATGACCACAAGGGCCTTTTTAAGCCTAGCCGTGCATCCCAAATCTCTGACAAGTTCTGATACCCTTAATAAGTGCAAGCATGGGCTTGGGAGATGAACCATTTACAGGTTACCTGTCTGCATCAGAGATATAGGTGCCAAACCAGGGATGAATTTCCAGTTTTTCATTCAATTGTCCAAGTTGCACTTGAATTGGATTAGGGAGGAACTCTGCTTTACATGGATGGGGAGCCTGTTCCATAGATGGGGTAGTCTCTGGGATACATACCTATCTCTCCAGCAGGTCCTATTTATATCATAGGCAAGGTTTAAGTCTTTAGAATGGTAATTCTGGTACTGTTTGTTTTGTGGATATGCAGCAGGTCCATCAGAGTGGGGTCTGACAATGCCCTGTATGCCAGGCATAGACCTCCCCTCAAAAGCCTGTAGGAGACAGAATACAGGGATAGGGCCTTGAGATGGTCTGCATAGGACATATTACTTACCCCCTGTATTCTTTTAGTGAGAAACCTCTGTGGACATTCTAGTTGTTGGATATGCCTGGTTAAGTACATACCAAAGGGGGCATTGTACTCCATGATAGGCCTGATGAATGCTGAATACAGTGGAACAATGACTTCCTTGGACTTAGATGTCATACCTTTGTTTATAAGTTGCGCAACATAGAATGATTTCCTCACCACTGTAGACATGTGATGATCAAAGGCTAGATTACTGTCTATGTGTGCCCCTAAGTCCCTGACTACTGGGTCAACTCTCAGGGGTGTGTTGTCAGTATGAGAGTTACCAGGGATGGATGACTTCCCAAAGTATGTTATGCATTTCTTGGCATTTAGTTTTAGTCCATGGCTCTGACACCAGTTGTTTGTCTGTGTCAGCCCCTCCTGGAGAACATTTGTGCCAGTGTGAGATTCAGTGACAGCTCCTAATTTGCAATCATCTGCAAGTTTAGTCAGCCAGAGTCCACTGACATTGGCCTTGACTTCTGAGAAGTAAATGCCAAAAAGGAGTGGTGCAAGGACTGAACTCTGAAAGACTCCACTTGTGACTGGCCTCTTTATAGAGGTGGATTCCCCACTTCTAACTTCCTGGGTCCTGTCTGTGAGCCAGTTGGCTATCCACTGGTGACATATGGGTTTGTGCCTAACATCCTGAGTTTGTCAACACTGCCCAAGTGGGGTATTGTGTCAAATGAATTGGCCAGGTCAAGGTAGGCAGTGTGAATGATTTTGTCCTCATCCTTTGCTTTGGTGACCTTCTCAAATAAGTCATCCCAGTTGAGTAGGCATGATCTGCCCTTGACGAAACCAAACTGGGTTGGGTCCAGTGTCTGGAGGTTTACTATATCTCTGTTGATCATCTCCATGATAATTCTTTCCATGGCTTTACATATAAGACTAGTGAGACTTATGGGTCTGTATTTCCAGGGTCTGTAGATGGCCCACCTTTGTGCAGAGGGATGACTGTTGCCTTACTCCAGTCCTGAGGCATGAAACCTGTTTGGAGGCTACAGTTAAATAGTAATTCCAGAGGTCCTGATAGGTCATGTTTCATGCTATTTAGAAGGCATCCTGGGATATTGTCTGGGCCCATTAATGCAGTGTTCTTGGTCTTAGAGAGAGCATTAAGGACCTGTTCCCTAGTGATTGTAGAGGGAGTTATTTTTGATGATATTTCTTGAGGGAAGGTCGAGGGGGAGAGAGGAGTAAAGTTGGAGATTAATTTATCAGCCAGGAGGTTTGCTATATCTTCTGGCTCAGTATAGGTGGCTCCATTTACAATGAGCTCTGTACACAAATGTGTATTGCCATTGAGGATGCGGACATAGCTAAAGAATGCTTTGTGATTGTCCTTGGCCTGGGAGGCCAAACTTACCTCAAATTTGGCTTTGGCAGACTTTATTTGTCCTCCGAGCTGTTTATTTAGTTTGATGAGAGTGCTTTTATCCTGCTGAGTGCTGCACCTCCTAATTTTTGTCATGATTTTCTTCCTCCTGTCATACATCCAATTGATTTTGTGATTCCACCAGGGTGGCTTGTTATTAGAGCTAGTTCTGTACTTCTTCCTGGTGCATACAGCTGCCTCTATGCAGCTATTCATATGCTTGTACAGGGTTTCTGTGAACAGTTCTGCATAGGCAGAAGTGTTCTCAGGGTTTATGAGGGCTTGAAATTTTGCCAGCTTCTCACTTAATAGCAGGAGGTTAGCCTTAGAATATTCCTGGTTTAGCTGGGGTCCAGGTTTTATTTTTACTTCAAAGGAGACCATTTTGTGGTCTGACCTTACCAGGAAAGGCATTACAGTAGGGGGTATGCAGCAGTCTCCCATATTAGTGAGGACCAGATCCAGTAACTGGTGTATTGACTATCTGGTCCAGGGAGTTTGTGTTTACAAAATCCAGGAATCTCTGTGCATGTAAGTTTTATGTATAGGATTCCCAGTTAATTGTGGAGTAATTAAAGTCACCCATGAATATGGTATTGGGTTGGATGATTAATATTTCTAATAAGTTTAAATACAAGGTATGTGTTTCTTGGGTCATAGAGGGGGACCTATAGCTCACAAGGAATTGAGTATTGGATTTTACCTATGGTGATATGAACATAGACCAGCTCAAGTGCTTGTCCTGTTGACCAGCTTGAAGTATATCTATTTTTGATGTAAATAGAAACACCTTCACCTTTAGTCCCTGCCTGTGAAGTAGCTGGTCTAAATATGTGGAAGGCATTATAACCTTGCACTGTTGGTGTGTGCAGAGAGCCGCAGATAGGATTTAAACCACATCTCAGTGACCACACAGGCATCATCATTTTCTGGGGTAAAGAGAGCTTCTAGGGAGAGGAGTTTTTTGTTTAGGTTCCTAGCATTGAGCAGTAATACCTTTAGATTTTCTTGGATTTGATTTGCTATGTCGGAAGTACTTTCAGTTTGGCATTGCCTAAAAAAGGCACTATGGGGGAAGACAATGTTTTAGCTAATATTCAAAAGCCTAGAGGGGAAAGGTGCAGACCATCCCTGGCAAAGCAGCGTGGTCTGTTGACCATCTCCTTCCATGCTGACAACTATTACACCCTTTTAGAATGACACCAGAAACTAAGCCAATTATTAAAGTCAATCATCTTTTGTTCATATTGTGGCATCATCCTTGGAGAAGGTAAAATGCTGCTCAGTGCTAGGCTCATACCAGCCTGAGACATATTCTGAGAGTTCTATAATGTCTTTCTTCATATAGTCTAGGGAGGTACGTCTCAGATCATTTACTCCCCATGTGGACTATGACTGAGTCATATTGGTAATTGTGGTCCAATGACCTGAGTGCATGCATAATGTTCTGGATCCTAGCCCCTGATAAGCAACTGACCGTAACTTTCTCCTTTCTCAGCTTGGTGAGAGGGACATCAGTGTGTCTCGCAATAGAATCTCCAATGACCAGAATGTTGGATTGTGTGGTGACTTGCCTTATGGGCTTAGAAGTAGAGGCTCCATGAGATGCAGTTCTATGTGCTGATGTAGGTGTTGTTTTGAAAGAGTGCATCTGTGGCTGCTGAGGGTATTTCTTATGTGTACTTCATCTAGGAGGTCTTTATGGTTTAGGAAGGTTACATGTAAGTGCCTCAATATACGCGGGTCAAGATGTCTGTTTTGAATTGTGTGTGATGGATGCAGCATGTGTACTACTGACGATCTTATTGACATTAGGAGTACTTTTATGTGAGAGCTTTGCCTCCAGTGACATTGTGTAAATGCATCTCCCACATACCATATTAATTTGTTTGAGAATTAACTGGTTGTCAGTAAACATGAGGCAATTTCTACATTGCCTCAGGATGCCCATATCCACTAAGCCAGTAACAGAGACAGTAGGAAAGTTCATATCCATGGCAACTGGCCCTTTTTATTGATTAGACTGTTGGAGTGAGAATATCAGTTGGTGTCAGGAGTGAACAGTTTGCAATGATGTGGACCATGCTTGTCACTGCAAACTAGTTGTCCTGTGTGCAGCTAGATATTGCAGAAATTTCACTTGTGGTTTTATGGAAAAAATATCAGTCAAGGTGTCTAGAGTCTGTACAGAGCACTGCCAAACACTTGAGAGGAAACTAATATGTAGACCTTGAAAATTTAAGAATGAAGTATTTAGGCAGATATTCTGAAGTTAGAAACAAATCAAGCAGTATTTACTGAAAACAAAGAACTAGCTTGTCAAGAATGATGAAAAGAGGGGAGTCACATGAATGGCTACTGTCTGACTACTACTAATGCTGGTCTCTCCACAGCTTCAGTCTGTTGGGATACAATGCTCCTTTGCTTCTTCTCTCACCAGAAGCAAAATGTTAGCACCAATCCTAAAAACATAAGCAGGCCACAGCCTATTTGGTGATCCACAGTCTTGTCTCAGATGATGCAAGGGTCTGTAGGCTTGTAGCCCTTTTCTGGTAGATGCCTCGAACAGCAACCAGACCAATCAGGTACATTAAGCACAGACACTCACTCTCCAACCAGAACAGTCAGGAATCAATGCACTCTGCTCCTATTCTCAGCAGGATCAGAATATAAGCACAGTGACATAGTGAAAATGCACAAGGAAACCTTTTCCTCTCAGCTGGGCTGCCATAAAATATATTCATGTATTACACTCTTAGGTTAACTTTCTCCTTCAGATTATAAAGTTATACTTACTTAAGGAAACCATGGTCCAAATTGAAATTCATGTTCTAATCTCCCATCTTCTTCCTGTTAGTGGTTATAAGGACAGAGATTCCTCCTTTCCCCGTGACATTTTGCATTACACCTTGAATCCAAAGCTGAGGCCATCCAATCCTCACTGCTTAGAAAGATTACTTAGGCTTCCAAAAATAGTGAACTAGTATATTACCCACAGATGATCTGGCAGTATATTTTTCTTCCTGAAGGTGACCTTGAGGGACTCATCTCTCTGCTTAGTGACATTGGTAAGATCTCTGACTAAAAAGCAAACCCAGACCACACTCCAGTTCTTGAAATTAACTTGCATTTGACTGTCACACTTATAAGAGCACTAAACAAAATGGCTTAATGTTATGGGCAAATATCTCCAGGTAGGTGTTTTTTTCAGCTTAAATAAAATGTCTTTGCTCTCTGAACCAGCATTACATTAGTGTTATGTATAATTTACTAAAGCTGTAGTCTGCACATTAACATGGTGCAAAGCGTTCAGTCTATATAAATGATTATGCTCCTAGTTGTACCTTATCTGATATAAATAATATTGTACAATCCAGACCAAGAGCTGCATAGAGACAAAAATGAATGTGTCACTTCCCTTTTCTACAACAGTAAAACAAGTAGATTAAGCACCATTAAGCTTAGGGAGCCTGTGGTGAAAGGAGGATTAGGATTACCTTATTTTTAATTCTATTTTAGAGTAACCTTCTAATTATGACTTTATGCGGACCAGTTGTATGTGCATACACTGAGGGCTGTTCTTATACCCACTCTCCATCAAGACATGCTCTTGGAGTGGGAAATTCATCATTCCCTTCCAAGTCACTTAGTCCTACCTCTGTCAGCTGCCCCTCAAACAACAGGTCTGCTACTCCAAAGTTAGAAAAAAGGTAATGTACTCCAAGCATGATCCCTGGTACTTCTTACCTTCTTAAAAAAAAAAAAAAAAAACTTAGGGTTACGGTTTCTAACCTGCAACCTTAGTGGATCCCAGTTATCACTGCTACGTTTCAGGGTATCAGTACCATCAGTAAAGTCAACCAGCCAAAAGGCATAGATTCTAAAACAAATGAAATAAAAATCTTAGCCAAAAAATTCACAGTCCCCCCCAAAAAATAATAAAATCAAGGGATCACAGTACAATTAAATAAAATAAGCCAAATTGTAGAAAAAATACAGAAAAAAATCTTCTGGAATTTTCAGTTCTGATTTCAGTCCTTTTTTATTTTAGGTCCTGCTTTCAGTATTCAATGCTGCTACTTATATAACATTTTCTTGAAGAGTGGGGGTGGAGTTAGACTCATGTTTCTCCCTGACTGGTCTCAATTGGGGGGGGGGGGGGTTTGAAACTCAGCTGGTTTCACCTTAGTGGGTGGGTCTAAGGGGTGGTCTGATGTAGTGAGGTACTAGCAGAGTGAGTGAACTAAGCGGGCATAAGTGAAAATCTTGAAATCTAAACTATTTTGCATTGGCTAGCTTTCTCACTCATGACTGAATTTCTGTCATCTGTAAATCTGCCATTATTGACTACCTACAGCATTACTAATGGTAATCTGTCATGCCAATACGCAGTCCACAATCAGAAAATTACTTCTAAATACCAATTTCAGGCTGTCTGTCAATTAGAATGTTTTTATCCTGTTGGAAATTAAGAGTGTGTAAACCTAGATTCTGTGGCACTTTTGTTAAAAGCTTCCTCAGATCAATCTTGTGATCGGTCCCCATGGGACCCCTGTCAAATATAAATGTTGTTGTTGTGTCTTTTGGCTTTTCTCAGTTAGGGGTCGCCACAGTGGAACTCCGTTCCGCTAATGGTTGGCAGTAGATTTTTACGTGCCGAGTTGCCGGTCTTGACGCACAACCTTCAACGAAGATACGCCCATTCACGCATGTCTTCACACAGAAGACGCTCTAGCTGAGAATCGAACAGGACAACGTCTTACTGTGAGGCGACAACGCTACTGCAGCACCACCACCGCAGTCCTGTCAAATATAAATGTATTGTGTAGAAAAAAACGAGGCATCTCTGCTGCATAGCGATGATCTCTATGTCAGTCTGGGGTTTCTCTCAGGCCAAGCATGTATGTTTAAACAATGCCAGGGTTACTGCCACTGGTTAAAGAAATGTGTATGGACCTGTGTCTGATTGGGGGAGGGGGGTAAAGCAGCCATTTGTCTACTTAATAATGTAAAGTGTAAACAGGATGAGTAATGAGTAATCTTTGTCGACTGATGTGTCAGTCAAGGATTTGTTAAATTGTAGTATATGGGTGTGAGGAAGGAGAACTTGACTTAATACCAGAGGATAATGCTGCTGATTAAAGATTTGTATATTGTCTAGGGAGTACAGAGAGCATCAGTGTACTTAAACAGAAAAACGCTGTGGTACTGAAAATTATAGCCATTCGTACCATGTGGTTGTTGAGTTGTTTTGTGGATAGTTTCAGACTAAGTACCCAAATGGAACCAGTACATAGATCTAACTCAGGACGTATGGTTACAAAATAGCCAGTAACTTGGGGGAGGATAAGAAAAAAACTGGTCTAATGGCAGTCCACTGTTCTCCATATTGCCCTGGCATTGCTGCCACCAACAATAGCTGTTTTTCATGTTTACTGTTGGAAATTGTGCAACTGGGAGGGAGTTTTTGATAACCCTAGTATGTTGCCCCTGTGAGGAAATGGTGACAAGCCTAAGATAGTTTACTTGGGATGTGTTATGGAACATGCAGGAGTGCAGTGCTGACATAAGGAAACAGGAAACCTTCCTGCCAGTGATGAACCCCTGAGTTGCAGGCCTTAGATAGGGGTGGATGCTTGTAAAAAACAGGTATAATATCCAGCATATAAAAGTGTCATGGGAGAGCTGCTAGTTTGGCCTGTAGGTACTCAACCACTATGATGACTTGTCTGCATTGTTTGGTATTCAGTAGGGGGTTCTGGATGAGCTATCTAGTACAAGTAGTGACCAGGGTCTACTTTGGAACATTTAGAGACCATCTTAAAATGTGGCTACCAAGTGGTAGCCTCGCTAGTAAGGAAAAGAAGTGAAAACAGGTAGCCATTTAATACTCTAATATAGAGGAGGACTATAGTCTGAAAGTATGACCATGTATTCTGGACTCAGATTTCTGACTTATAGTGGTTTCTGCTCTTTAGGATAGAACTATGTACAGACGTGAGCCTCAATATAAAATGCTCACCCTGCATGGAAGGCCTGCTCTTACTTGGGGGCAGTAATGAATCCTAAGTGGATCAGCCTAAGAGCATAGGCTAATACACTATGGCCACTCTAGCCTGTTTTTTTTTTCTAAAATAGGATGGCACTGGTTTGTAACCAAAGGAGGTCAATGATTGCCCTGCAGTTGTCTGAATGAAGTATCCTTCTTAGTACTCCTGTTTGGAGTATAACACTATCTGAGAAGTGGGATCCATATTTGCAGTGTCAGAGCCTCTAGAAATGGGTGGCAATTTGCAAACATTCTGAATGAAATGAAGCCAAGAGAAGGCGCCCTTAACTGTCTATGCGATTGTATAATAACAGGAACTGCAATAGAGTTGAATGGAGATAATGATTATGTGCTCTGTAACTCAGCTCAGCAGATGTGCCAGTGGCAGTCTCTTGATTGTATAGGTCAGAGCTGTCCATCCCCTGTAGAAGAACTATTATCACTGGGAAGAGTAAAGAAACCAATCCAAGGTGGATCAGCCTGATAATGGGGCTAACAGTACATAGTTGCCCTACCATGCAGGGATTAAATCTACAAGACTGGCACTAGCTGATATAAAGGAAGACAATCATTTTACAGTGGTCAGTGGATTACCTTACACATGCTGTCATAGACGAGGGATAAGACTTACAGAGCCAATGGTCCTAGGTGTGGGTGGAAGTCTGCATAATCCTTACTATGTGCTGATGGAAAATGGCAAGCTAATCATATGTTAAAGTGAAAAACAGGGGAGTAGCTTGGTAGTTGTCCAAGTGCCAACTCTCCTTTCCTGTTCCTAGAATAGTATGATTGAGTTGTCTATAAGATAAATTAATCCTGGTCAAACTGGACTGTGCAGAGAGCAACCTAATATGTGGTTACCAAGTAATGTTCTCAAGAAAGAAGAAAAGAAGTTTTATGTAGTTGCCATTGGTAAGTCTATTATATGGGAAGGTGATGGTCAAAGGGCTAAAAGGACACACAAGTGCATGCTCAGGGATATACCCCTATGGCTGTTCCAGTAGCGGTATCTTGGCATCTCTCCAGCCTCTACGCCAACAGAGCTGTCCTTGTTTAGATGCATTATTCACAGAAGCATGTCTCAGTAGCATCACTGTGAACTGTCTGTAAAAGAACTAATAGTAATAATAATAATAGTAATAATAGTAATAATAATAATAGTAATAATAGTAATAATACTAATAGTAATAATAATAATAATAGTAATAATAGTAATAATAATAATAATAGTAATAATAATAATAATGATGATGATGACTCTCCTTTATTTTCTTTATTTATTGGCATTTGTTTAATGGGATACTCCAACTGGGTCATCATAGTGATTCAATTTCAGTAGAGGCCAAGGGAGAAAAGCTCCAGGTACAGACAAGTATTACATAACATAAAAAAAGAGTTGCAAAGTAGTACATAGTTGAGACAGGAAAGCTAAATTACATATAATAACAGCGGGGTTACACAAAATGTATATAATAAGGAGTTACCACACAGTTACAGAGATAGTGTGAAGCAAAGGCAAGAAAAGGTAATTATAAAGTAGTACACCTCATAAACTCAAATGAGTTAAGATTGTAACATGACATTTTAGTAGGTGAGGTCAATAACATCATGTTCAATTTACGTATCAGTAAGAGAAATGATAGTGTTCAGAAGGAATGGTTACTGAAAGGTATGATGTATACACAAGAACAGACCATAAAGGAAGATTACAGAGGTTGTAAGTATGGAGCTATTTTGATTATGAATTTGAGAGCTCAGCATAGCATTAGGTAGTGATGTAGTGTGACATAGGCTGTAAAAATGCTAATTAGAAGAAAAGGAAGAGACAGATGCTTAATTAGATGAGGAAATAAGAGGCAAGGAGTTGAAACATAGGTGTAAGAAATGCATGAGAGAAAGCATGATTTTAGAAAGGTGCCCTAGAAGAGAAAATAAGAGGGGAGAAAGGGAATCTTAACTGTCGGTTCCTTTCTTTTGTTTTCCTTTCCTTTTGTATGTTATAGAAGCAGTAAGCAACTCAACTGTTGCAATCCTGGTTAAAATATTTGTCCAGAAACATTGAATGCCTAGCTAAAACTCTGCATGCAAACAATTTAAATGTGCTGTTGCTATTAGTTACACACATTTTGTTGCACTGTTAACGGTGGTAATGCAGAATGACACTGCTGAGAAAACAGTGAAACCATTTCTTAATGCAACAATCTTTTTTTTTCCTGTGGTAACACAATGTAAAATTTTATGAAAAGAAAAATTAATTTTGAGCAATACTTACACTGTGCTACTTGGAACAAATGTTTGCATGAAATGCACTGCTATTCATGCATGCTTTAAGAATGAATAGGTTAAAGAGTATACATTTGTCTTCATTTATTCTTGGCTGTTTCAGCTACTGGGTCTGAGCAGTATGCTAAGAAACAAAGAAAAATAATGTTTAATATTTGAAGTCAAGATGGTGTCTGTGATGTATAATGTTTGCAACTAAAGTGGTGCCAGTGTTGTTTGTTTTTCATTTTTATAAATGTAAGATTGCCTATGTCATACGTGATAATTTAATAAAGATATTCATTGGGGAAAAAAGATTTGAAGGAAGCAAATGTATTATTGGTAATTCAGTCCCATTTTTTTTAACAGAAAGGATAGAAAACAAATTCACCACCCAGAGCAAAAAGCAAAATGCAAAGGAGAAAAATGGAAAAAATACTATTTATATAAATAAATTTAACTTTGTTAAAAAGAAAACATGACAGCTAAGTTAATTTGTTATCTAAAAGAATGAGGTGGCCAGGAAAGTAATTCCAGGACTATGTAAGAATGTCATTGTGTTCTTGGTGATATGTAAAGAATGAACAAGCAGATTTTCAATGTATGTTGTCAATAGTGCTAGAAGTGTTGGAGCCGGATCATGGTTAAGTAGGGCCCTAGGCAGGATAATGGATCAGGACCCCCACACACAAACACACACAGCAGCCCCCCTCTGAGCCATTCCAGTGTCCCATTACATGGCTATTTCTCCTCGTTTACCACAAACACGGTTCAAACCTGTCAGTGTACATACTATTTTCCTCTTCAACAATGATTAGAGATATTTAAAACTTTCATCTCAAATTTTATAGCACAAACACTGATAGTCATTTGCTAAAGAAAACAATACAGTCTCGCAATAAAAACACAGCATGAACAGTAAGCTTCTCTGCCCTTAACACTCATATTAATTGAAATGGCATTGAAACCCACATTCAAAGACAATGCATCTGGCCAGTGTCAGATTAAATTTACCTTTGGACTGTTTTAAAACCATAGGACCCTTGCACACATTTTTGGGCCATGCATTTGACGAGCCATCTTGATTGTATTAAATTATATTCCTTGTAGAATACAGCACCACTTGTTAGACTGTGTTTTAGATTTGTAGATTTGAACACTTTTCCATTAAGCAATGAAACAAAATGTATGAACAAATAATGACAAAATTATCCATTACAGAAATTTTCAACCACAAAAGCCCGCTCAAACTTCTTTCATCTCAGTCCACCAATATCAGTCAATATACACAGTCTCTGCAGAAGTAAAAGTCATCTGAATAATTCCACATTAAACAGATCTATAACAAATAAACAGATGGCTGCTAGCAAGCTACTTTACATTTCAGTGTTTCATATACAAATTTAGTACCTGCTGCCCTTGAAAAATAATCTGCCCATGTTACATTTAAAAAAGATGGTAAACTGGTAATATTATAGTAGGGAATGGCTGTCAAACTGGCAATAGGTTCATAGTTACGAGACATCTCATCCAAAGGAGGACAAAACTGTCCCCCTTAAAGAAGGTATTGCAATATCAGCACTCCATCTACATGGCGCGAGTAGAACTCACAACCTTCTGCACCAAAGGTAAGTATGCTACCTGTTATGCTACTAACACTGCTTTTAAAATTTATAGCACAAACACTGATGATGACCATTGGCTAAACAAAACAGTTACACATTAAAAATAGACTTATTATGAGCAACAGTAAACTTCTCTTCCATTGAAACTCAACATTCCTTGAATGTCCACATTAAGTCAACATTCCTTGAAACAGCACAAAAACTCAGAGTTCCCTGATAATGCACAGAACCTCAACAATTCTTGAAAATGCATAGCAGCTCAAGAGTTCTTGAAAATGCACAGAAACACAACATTGTTTGAAAATACATTGGAACTAAACATTGTTTGTAAATGAACAGAAACTCAACATTCTTTGAAAATACACTGAAACTCAACAATCCTTCTGATGGTAGTTTGGCAGTTTGTGTAAAGGATTCAGGCTCTATGGTCCTGTATTGAAGGTACAGGTTTGAGTCTGAATGAGATGGGGCATTTTACACACACACACACACACACACACACACACACACACACACACACACACACACACACACACACACACACACACACACTAACCTACTATTTTGGGAATGACCCATTCTTCACATTTGCCCAGAATGGCATAACTCAAAATCCATTCTTGTTTCATAAAAATCATGTGTTAAATGTGTGTGCAGCATACTAAAGACCCACATTAAATGTGTGTGTGTCAAGCTAAAGACATATGCACAGAAGCTACCAAGGATGTATTCTGCATACATCCATGCATCCTTGAAGAAAAGTAATACACGCAGAGTGCCCTCTTTTGTCACAACCTCCCATTCAATGGGTCCTCCTCCCTGGTTAGTTCGCCCCCCAAGCCAGTGGGCCCTAGACAACTGCATAGGTTACCTAGTGCTGGATCCGGCTCTGAGAAGTGTGTAGACTATTAACAAAATAAAAAGGGGTCTTTGATGCTGTGTATTGTAAATAATGCTAGATTAAGTGTCAGACTTAAATTGAAAAAGAGTTTGCAGCTTTCATCTTACAGAGCAGGAATGTATAGCTGCAGTCTCATAATGATTTAAAGAAGAGTTTAGGTAGAATCAGTAGAACAAATATGTCCCAGAAGAGATGCTTATAGGATACAACTCGAGTGGCCCTGTCAAAACAGAGACTAGAGACACACCTATGTAAAATAATTTGTAAACCTCTCTTGATTATAGCATGTTGGTAAATATGTAAATTACATCTATGAATATAAAGTACTCACCTTCAGTGGCTCTTGAATATGTAATGACATATGCACTCAAGACAAAAATCCAGACTCCATTAACAGAAGGCATGTTCACCCTTATTTGCTCTCATTGGTGCAGAATAATTGCAAAATCTAGCTACACTGAGAAAAAATCCATAACAAAACATCTGTTACCTCAAGGGTGGTAAAAATAAGTTTTAGACAGAGTAAAAATGTCCCACAGCAGATGCATGTAACACCAGTCAGAAAGACCCTGGGTAAACAAAGAAATATTTGTGTAAAATCATTGGCAAACCATCCTTGATCAAGGCATTGTGTAAATTATGCAAGTTACCCCCAAGGAATAAAAGTGATCCAGCACAATGGATGGTGAATGCACAGTGACCCACAAGTCTTTATTAATATACTGTGGTCAACAAATCAGATTCCACTAGATGTAGACGTGTTTCACCTATGTGGGCTCATCAGCACAGCATAAGCTGCAAGATTAGCTGTGATCTGAAACTCTTATATAAAACTGAACAGGCAGAAGAGATGACTGCCTGAAAACATTGCTAGACTTCTCCACTTATGCTGTGCTGATGAGCCCAAATATGGGAAAATCATGCCTATAGATAATGGGGTCTGGCTTTTTGGACAAGTATATTAAGAAAAGACTTGTGTATCACTGTGCATTCAACAGCCAGTGTGCTGAAACACCTTTATGTCCTCTGAATTAATCTGCATATTATGTGTGATACCTTGAGCAATGAAGCTTTACAAGTGTTTAAAGTCAGTGACCATGGAGGAAAGACCAAGATCTAAGAAAACTCTTGAATGAAGAATGCAACGTGGTATAGAAATGATACCTCTGGTTCTGAGAAACATAAAAGGCATTTCATCGATGGACATTAAAATGAGAGAATTGCTTTCTGCCTTGCATAAGACATATTCTAAGTTTCCTTCGTATCAAGCTGTTCAATTGACATATAGTCTGATTTGTTATATTTTGACAAAATCATTGAAGCTTACATTCTGAAGTGATAATATTTTCTTGGTCATTTTCTGCAGATATAAAATGTTTATAGGTTCATATGTGATTACTAGGCTAATGGCACAAGAGCCTTTACAATGCTAGCCAATAATATGCAGAATATTATATCTTAAATCCCCAGATATGGGATGGGGTAGTATCAGGGTAGTGGGTCTTTGGGTGTTGGAGCCCTGAGTCATTTTACAGAGCACCTCTGTTCATAAGGCACATATGGGCAGTACCCCAGAAGTGAATTTACAGTTCACCATCCATTTATCCAAATTATTTTTGAAGCAAGCAAGGGACAGGCTTTGTTTTACAAAGATGGGAAGTTTATTCCATAGACAAAGTAGCCTTTGGGATACAAATCTATCTCCCCAGCAACTTCTGTTAGAGTTACAGATAAAATTCAGGTCCATGGAATGGGTAACCCTTGTATCATTTTTCTTGGGAATATGTAGCATTTTCATCAGGACTGGATCAGAGAATGGCTTATAGGTCAGGCATAACTCTCCTCTCAATAAACAGTATGAGATAGAATGAAGGGATAGAACCTTTAGTAAGTCTGCATAAGACATGTGTCTTACACTTTTCATTTTTTTAGCAAGAAACCTCAGGGACCACTCCAGTTGGTGTAAGTGCCTGGTTAGGTACATGCAGAAGGGACCACTGTACTCGACTATGGGCCTAATGAGGACCTACTACAATGGCACAATGACTTCCTTTGATCTTGATACCATGCCTTTACTTATATGTTCAGCCACATAGAAGGATTTCCTCACTACTGTAGTTACCTGGTAGTCAAAGTTTAGGCTACTATCTACCTATGTTCCTAGGTCCCTCATCACTAGGTCTACTTTTAGGGGTATGCTATTAATATTATAATTTGCAGGGATATATGATTTACTGAAGGGTATGGTTGCACATTTTTTTAGCACTTCGTTTCAGACCAAGGTTTTTGGCACCAGTCGTTTGTCAGTATTAGGCCTGTTTGTAGGATGTCAACATCATTTGGAGATTCAATGATTGCTCCCAGCTTACAGTCATCAGCAAACTTGGTGAACCAGAGACTCCCAGCATTGGCTTTCACTTCAGAGAAGTATATATCAAACATTAGTGGTTTCAACATTGAGCTCTGTGGGACACTGCTAGTAACAGGTTTCTTATCAGAAGTGTATTCACCTATCCATACATGTCCTGTCCACTTGGCTATCCATCTGATAATGTAGGGGTTTACACTTAACTGAGTAAGTTTATCTATGGTCTCCAAGTGGGGGATTGTGTCAAAGGTTTTGGCCAGGTTTAGACAAGCAGTGTGTACCATTTTACCATTATCCATGGTCCTGGTGACCTTCTTGAAGTTCACCAGACTGAGCAGGCAAGACCTCCCTTTGACAAAGACAAATTGGGTCTGGTCCATTTTTTTGAAGAGTTCCTATATCATTATTGATCAGGTCCATGATAATTCTCCATATTGCCTTGCAGATGAGATTGGTCAAGCTTATGGGTATGTAGTTCCCTGGGTCAGTTGATACCCCCCTCCAAATGTGCAGAGGAACAACTGTTGCAGTCTTCCATTCCTCTGGGACAAAGCCCATCTGGAGGCTGTGGATAAAGAGGGTGTGATGATGTGAAGTTTTTCCCAGCTATGCCAGGAGAAGTAAGGCAGTGCATGTGTAACATATGTCAGCATAGCTAGCTGGAGTTTTGTAAAGAATTATATGTCATTTGTACAGGTGCTTGTGTTGAAAATGTATTTGTAAAGTTGCTTGTGTTAAAAATGTACCCATAGTGGGTCCTGCTGGACAGAAAAAGAAATGTGCCTGTATGTCAGATTGTATTGTAACTGTTGAAATTAATAAATTGTAATAGTGGATACTGGAAGTGAAGAGATTAATGCTAATCCAGCTAACTTTTTAAAGTAGTCTGAAATTAAATTGTCTGGAAGGCCATAAAGATGCATCTTACCATTGTGATTGCAGCCACAGACAAAATGTCTGTGAAAACAATGACTAGGAATCCTGCTGTATTGTCCTTAGCAGTGAATGAATTGCTACCCTGGAAGGATGGAAGTGTTGAAATGGTTTTATGGCTTCCAGATGCTATAACACATCTTAGCAAAGCTCCATCTGTGTGCATGGTAACATTTGTGCAAGATTCTGGTTAAGTTTCTAGTAAATGGGGTAGTATGAAAACCAGAAGTCAGATGACCAGATATATGTGATGTCATTCTGTAATCCAACACTGAAATGATATTTTAATAATAGATGAGACAGAAGTCTCAGTGCAGTCTGTTTTTGAAACCTGACATAGAAGGATCACTCACCCATGTCATCTTGCCTTGCTTTAGTAAGTAACTAGGGAATAATAATTATTTAGATAAGTCAGGAAAATATAGTGAGATTAGTCAAGTACTGGTTTTCTGTATCTATGTGACTCTATCGATCTGTTTTATTTTTAATATTTCCTGTGAATGAAACTCTGGTGTTTACTGTAAATCAATATTCATTATTTTCATGTTCTTTTATTAATTATTAATATATATTTAAACTTTTCATTGCGGCTGGTTTTTTAGAGAATGTTTTAATATTTGAGGTACTTATATTTATTTGGTGACTCTGTGGCCACTCATGAAAGCGTTATTGCATTGGTCAAACACTACCATTGTATTAGTATTAATTTTACTCAGTATAATTGGGTACCCTTGTAAGAACCTTGGAGTAACTGGCTTTGGAGTATCTTGGTGGTAGTATCTATTTTATAGTCTTGTCAGAGGGCTGTAGCTAGTAAATCTGTGCCAGCCTTTTCCAAGTGTGTGTGTGTGTGTGTGTGTGTGTGTGTGTGTGTGTGAATCCAATCTAAAAGAGTGTCTCTGTCAGCTACTTGGAGCAGGGACACAGAGCACTGGTTTTACAGACATGGTGATGGAGGATTTGGGCTGGAACACTTGGCCGAGGACTCAACTCTGTAGCTGTGCCAGTGGCGAGTCTTACTGGGGGCCTGGAGAGAGGGAAAGGGAAACCCAGACCCCGGACTGAGTGTGTTTCCTGAGTGCTCTTAAGGGAAATTGTGCTTGGAGAGACAGTTGCATCTGGCAATACTGTGTATATCTATTTTTGTTCCGAGTGAATGTCCTTCACAGGTGTCAGTGGGGAGGATTCAGCCTCCTTGATTACTGGCCCAAAGGAGGGAATATCATAGAGGGTTTCTAGTGGTCCTGCTAGATTCTATCTGAAGCTATTTAAGAAGTATCCTGGAATGTTGCCAGGACCCATGGAAGCTGTGTTTTTGGCTTTAGCGAGAGCAGTAATGACCTATTCCCTTGTAATGACAGGTAGGTGGATGGATGCAGGTATTTCTTTGGGTGTGGTAGGAGGTGATGGGGGGATTTGAACTGAACTTGTCAGCAAGTGGATTTGCTATAGTTTCAGACTGGGTGCAAGTGCTGCAATTCATGATTAACTCAGCACATTGCTGAGCATTTCCTCTGAGGTTACAAACATAATTTTAAAAAGCCTTATGGTTATCTTTCACCTGGGAAGCTATATTTGCCCCATAGTTTGCTTTGGCAGATTTGACCAGGTCTCTAATTTGTTTGTTTAGACTGGTAAGTGTCTTTTTGCTCTGTTTTATCTCTTCTTTCTTGGCTTTGCAGAGGATTTTTTTCCTTTTGTTGAATAGCCTATTTATGCTAGGGGTGTACCGGGGTAGTTTATTTTTTGCCACTAATCATAGTTTTTACTTGGACTGGTACTGCCTCCTCTGTGCAGCAATGAATGCAGCTGTACAGTGCTTTTGTGTACAACCCAGCGCAGGTCTCAGTGTCATCTGGGTTTGGAGGAGCTTGGAAGTTTAATTAGTTGTCACTTAGTTTGGGGTTATTTGCCTTAGTAAAGTTCTTAACAGGTTTGGAGTTTGATGAGGTTCTAGGTTACTTTTAATACTAAAGGAGATCATTGTGGTCAGATCTTACCAGGGAGGAGTTAATGCATGGGAGGGAGCAACATTGCCCCATGTTCATGAGTACTAGGCCTAGGATATTTGTACCTCTAGTTGGGAAGCTAACCAGGATGTTTGTGTTGACAAAGTCCAAAAACGTCTGAGCAAGTGAATTACAGATTGTATAAGTCTCCCAGTTTATGGAGTGGTAGTTGAAGTCACCTGTAAGTATGGCGTTATGTTTAATGTTAAGAGATTCCAGTAGGTTTAGGTAGGAGATCTGGGTTTCCAGACTCATGTTAGGGGATATGTAGCTAGTAAGGATATGATAAAGGGTCACACCTATGGTTAGTTAGGCTTAGAGAAGCTCAGGTGAGTCATGCTGTTGGACCAGTCTATCAGTGTATCTGTCCTTTATGACACCTACTCCCTTTGTTTTATCCTTAGCTGAGGGGGATCAAAATGTATGAAAGGCATTGTAGCCTTTGATAGCAGGGGTGATTCTATGATTCTGAACCATGTTTCTGTGATTGCTCATATGTCTGCATTCTCCAGGGTGAGGAGTGCTTCCAATGAGTGAATTTCCTTATTTAAGCTCCTAGCTTGAGCAGCAGTACCTTTAGGTAGTCATGAGTGATTTTTATTATTTTGGATTGCTTAACAACTTAGTATAGCCTAAAAAAAGGCACTATGGGGATATATAAAGTTTTGACAGTATCTGGAAGCCAAGTGGTAATAAGTGCAAACCATCTCTGGCAAAGCCAAAGCATCATGGTTTGTTGATAATGAATCCCTACAATGACAGATATTGTATCCCCTTATTGTGACACCAAAAACTAAGCCAATTGTTGAAGTCAATCATTTTTTGTTGATATTGTGGCATCATTATTCATGAAGGTAGGATGCTACTCAAGGCTAGATTCATTTCCACCTGGGACACATATTCAGAGAGCTCCATTGTGTCTCTCTTCATATAGTTCAGTGAGGTAGGTATGTCTTAGATCATTTGTGCCTCCATGGACTATGAGTCATACTGGTACTTGTGGTTTAAAGACTTAAGTGCATGCGTGATCTGGTGGATCCTGGCTCTAGACAGACAGCTCGCCGTGATCTTCTCCTTGTTTAGCCCAGTAAAGAGGGCATCAGTATGTCTTATGATGGAATCCTTAATAACTCGAATGTTTGGCTGTGCTTTGTGTTGCCTTATGGACTTGGAAGTGGGGCTACTATGATTTTCAGAGTTATGTGTTGTGTGAGGTTCTGTCTTTTTTAAATGTGTGCAGGGCCATTGAGAGATGTTTTTAGGAAGTTTTGGGGGTTCAGGTAGATTACAAGTGAGTAGATCCACATATGTGGGTCTGTGTATTTGTTCCTTCATGTTGATGGTGAGTGTTTTGGGTGTAATGCTAACAATCTGGTTTGCATTTTTCGTGTGTGTATGTGACAGCTTTGCTTCCAATGACATTGTGTATCTACGTCTCACACACACTGTGTTTGTTCTAAAATTAAATGGTTGTCAGTGAACATGAGGTAGTTACTACACTACCTCAGGATGCCCATATCCACAAGACCAGAAACAGAGATGACATGGAAGTGCCTATCCATTACACCAGATCCTTAGTAGATGGGAAGGAGTAGGGGAGAGTCACTTAAAGGTCAAAGTGAGAGTGGTTAGTAGTATACTATTAGATGACCTGCACTGGTGCTGCCCTCTGTACAAACTGCCAGCTCTTTGACCAGCTGTGAACAGTGGGAGACTATGGGGAGCATTTCCAATAGAGGATTTTAAATCAGAGAGGTTTGCTTAAATACAAGGCATGGGTAACCACGTTTGTGCAGCAGGATGAAAAACTTTTACACAGTTAAGCCCTCATGCCAATCAGGTAAATAGAATTCTTCCCTAGTGATTTCAATAACACTTCACAGCATAAAGAAGAAAGCATGGCTGCCCTACTTTCTCTGGGTTTCTTACCTCTTTTGGTTACACTGCAAGAGCAGAAATTATGTCAGAAAATATTTCATTGCTGTCGCCTAGCACTAGACAAGTCATTGGCAAGGATAACAGTACTGATGTGGTCTTAAACTTCTTATTCATTTTCATGAATCAAATATCTCCTACCCATTAACTCACCCGTTAGCCCTCTCAACTGTAACTGTTTTGGAGGTACATACCTGTTTCACCCCTTTTCAGGATGTACCTATTTTTAGAGGGGTGCATGACATTTCAGCAAAAAGTCACAACACTGAACCACAAATGATTGAAGTCAAATGTTCAATCATCAAAAGATCAAAAACAACATAAAAAACATATTTTTTTCAGAGTACACCCACATGTGGGGGGCTGTGTCCCCCACCCTCACCCCCACTAAACATTTATATATAGCAATTCTGAAATCACACTACAGTAGGGAAAGAGCAAGCTTCCCACTCACCACTGTTCTGCGATCTCTCTCAAGAAAAGCCAGTACACTCCAATCAGCTGTGCAGACTTTTCCTTACTTTGATAAAATGATATGTTGTTTAAACGTCGGTATCCCTTTTAGAGATATGTACCTATTTTCAGGCTTAATATACCACTTTACTTGATTTTTTGAAGCACCATTACCCATCACACAACTGCAGCTTTTAGTAATGCATAGCTAAATATTTATTACATCTGTATACATATGATAAGCTTGAATTTCAGCTGTATTACATTATGATATATCTTTAGTTTTGCATGTAATGTTACATTGAAGGTTGTGGATTGTATAACATATTTCCCCCTCATAACCTATACCTGTGTATTCCTACATGTTGCAGTCACAGTCATAACTAAAAAATATGTCTTCTGATTTGATCCACTTTCCTGGCTATCAGATTAGTAAACAGCATACCTAAAGCCAGTTCCAGTGATACAGAGGGCTAAAGCTCTGACTGTGACCCAGGTGACTTGAGATCAATTAGCTACTTGGGCAACTGACAGAGCTGGCAAGGGAGGATGGACATGTCCATTCAGGAGGGAGATGGGTATGCTCATCTTGAGGGGAGGTAGGGCAGATCTGGCTGGGAAATGCACTTATCCCCTTGGAGGTGGTTATGGTGCAAAATAAACAGCCCAGGGTGGGTATTAGGCTCACCAAGCAAGCAGAGAATGAAAGCCTTCATAGTAGGCATGGAAGATCCATGAGCCCACATGGTGAAGGCATTGTGACTCTCAGAGTAATGCAGTTCACTTGTACTCCCCTCCTACCCAGTATGTGGTGACAGGGACACCATGAATGTCTTCATACTGGAGACGATAGTGGGAACACAAGAAGTCTCATGGCTACATGAATGAGAGCCCCCTTCCACCGTGATGGCCTTCACCTTCATGGTTATGGAGGACTGTCCAACACACACAAACAAATGGGCTCAAGTCTGTTTATAGGAGGCTTGACGGTCATCAAGCATGGAGCCAAAAACACCTAGAAACAAAAATAAAGAGCTTAGATAAAAGGGTGTACACATGGCATTTTGTGGACACTCAGTAATGCACAGAAGATCTGTAGTAGAAAAAGCAATCCAATTACTCTGAGCATCTCACTTGTTAGCAGAGATAAGAAGGGGGACAGTCTATGTTATGGTTGCAAATAAACTGTGGCTAAGCCAAAATAATACTCCTGTGGCAGTTAGAGCACAGTCATACAGTTTTCACAACATAACTCCACATTCCTGCAGTAAATTGTAAGAAAAAGTAATTCCTCATGAAGTAAATTAATGTACACAGCTTAGCTCCAGAAAGATAAAGAAATGGAGAGAGAGAGAGACAGAGACAAAGAGAGAGAGAAATAGAGAGCCTGCCACATCCATTCAAAAGTTCACTATAGACACAGCTATAGTAGCCAGTTGTCATATTTTTAACTAGTTATCAGGTTTTTCTGGGTTCATCAAAGGTATTATGTTTTTATGTCAACAATAGGATTTAATCTTTCATAACTAACACATACTTCTACATCTTGTTTTGGCATAATATTTACTGAATAAGCTGTGTTTCTAGGTTACAGCTATGTTTGTCATTATGCCTTAGCATGCTGAACAATGCCATGTAATCCCTGAAATGTCATTTTACATCAAGTACCTTAAAGGAGAGCCACACCCAAAACCTAAAAAATGTCTTTTTTACATTTTGATCTTCTAAGCAGTGCTATATCTGTGACTCCCAAGTATTACTTTTCTAAGTTGTTATACCCCAGAAGGCCCGATTGAACTTCCATGGTTTTATTTTCCATTCAGTCCTTCTTCCTACAATCTACTTATCAGAAAGACACAGCCCACTTTCTTTGATTGTCTTGGGGAATAGCATCAGTTTGCCTTTTTCATCACTCCCTTGGATTTTTCAAATGCCGTCCCCCAGACATTTAAAGGTATAGTTAAATGCTATTCATGAGAGAATGGCTTCAGCCTCACAATAACACGTACCCTTCTCCTTCTCCTTCTCTGGCTGAAGTGTGAAGCTGGTTACCTGTGACTGACAGCATATATTCAAGGATGATTTATTTATGTATTTATTTTATTTATTTATTTATTTACAGGCTGTTCACTGAGAAGTGAACTGGTCTACTGACCTTTTCTAGCCATGATCCAGTTGCACCACAAGAGCACAATAGATGCATGAGCTTTAGCATTGCTAATATCAAGAATGTAGACTAATTGGCTATATAATGTAACACAGCTTTTAAAAGGCAATTTGTGTAAGAGGAGCAGTATATGAAAGAAGGCAAAGCAGCAAATATTTGACAAATACATAGTTAACAACTATAGCAGTATATACACATTTACAATTAGTATTATGTACACATTTACACATACAGTAACAGAGTTTACAGATTAAGAAAGAATATTAAGTTCCCAGTGGAAAAAATTCCAATTGCAAGACAGAGAGAATTGATGCTTTTAACCCATGTCATAACAGATGGTGCACTTAGCTTCATTATGTAAGTACTCACTTAAGGCCAATCTGAAAGTTTCCAATGTCTAGTTGTTTTAAACATAATTTGGTAGGTGATTTCATAGACCAGGTCCTAATCTTAAGAAGTCCTTTTGAATTTTGGTCTGGCTAGAGTAATATTTAATAGTCTTTCTAGGAAGTCTCTGGCTAATTTGATGCTCTTAAGACAGGTTTTGTTGATCATTTGCTGTTTGAAACTGTTAAACAGTTTTTGGTTGATCCTTTTCTCTAGCTGAACTGATTAGTTGTTAAGTCTTTTTATATCTTAAATGTAGCTACGTTTACATTATTCATGTGTGTCTTCATTTAAACATTACTTCTATGTTATAAATGATGTTGTGACAAATACCAAAAGGAAGACTGTAATATTCCATAAAAAGCTAAAATAATGCACAAATAGATTACAAAATCAAATGCAAGCAGTTCATAGGTTCATAAGTGTGTACTAGGCTAATGGCCCTGGAGTCTTTGCAAGCCTAGCCCATAGGATTACCCTGGCATCATGCCACCCAACCTTATTTCCCAGTGCCTCTGTTGAGTAGAGCCACTGGAGTGATTCCCAGGGTGAATTTTCTATTTCCCATCCACTCATCAAGATTTCTCTTGAAGAAGGCCAGTGAGATGCTCTGTTTGACATGTATGGGAAGTCTATTCCATAGCATGGGCAGTCTCTGGGTTATGAACCTGTCCCTCCAGCATATTCTGTTGATTATGGTAATGAGGTTGAGGTCTCTGGAGCATGTGGTGTGTAGGGATTGGGATTTCTTTAGATGTAGCATTTCTAACAGAGCTGGGTCAGGCATGCCTTTGTAAGTCAAGCAGAGATAGCGTCTAAGTAGATAATATGAGACAGAGACTAATTGGATTTTTTGAGTCTGACCATATAGGACAAGTGTTTAAGGCCTAGGATCCTCTTTGTGAGGTACTTTTCTGGTTTCTCCAATTGTTGCAGGTGTCTAGTGAGGTACATACCAAATGGGGCATTGTACTCGATGATTGGCCTAATGAGGGAAGAGTAGAGGGAGACAATGACCTCTTTCTTCCTGGATGCAAAACCCTTAGTAATTAGATTTGCCACATAGAAGGACTTTCTGACCACAGTGGCAATGTGGTGGTCAAAAGAGAGGTTGCTGTCAACCTGTGTTCCCAGTCTCTTAAAACGCCTTCTGTGTTCAGTGGACTACCATCGATGTGGTAATTCATGGGAACTCATTTTTTTCCCAAAGGGGATGACAACACATTTTTTGGCATTGAGCTTAAGGCCATGGTTCTGACACCAGTTATTGGTCTCAGTGAGGCCTTTCTGTAGGATGTCAACATCACTTGGGGAGTTAATAATAGCCCCCAATTTGCAATCGTCTGTGAACTTTGTCAGCCAGAGTCCCTTTGGGTTGGCCTGGATGTCAGAGAAGTAGATACCAAACAGGAGAGGACCCAGGACTGAACCCTGTGGGACTCCACTCGTGACTGGTCAGCAGTCTGACTTGGGGTCAGCTACTTTCACACTGTGGGTTCTATCTGTGAGCCAGTTTGCAGCCCACCTAGTGATATAGGGTTTGATGCTTAGCTTAGTGAGTTTTTCTATGATTTCTGAGTGGGGAATGGTATCAAAGGGCTTGGCAAGATCAAGGTAGGCTGTATGAACCAACTTGCCTTCATCCACAGCTCTGGTGGCTGACTCAAAGAAGTTGACCAAGTTGAGCAGGCATGATCTACCTTTTACAAAACCAAACTGTGTGGGATCCAGAGTTTGGAGATTTCCTATATCCTTGTTTATTAGGTCCATGATGATGCGTTCCATAGCTTTGCATATTAGACTCATCAGGCTAATGGAGTGATAGTTCCCAGGGTCTGTAGTCGCTCCTCCTTTGTGGAGAGGGATGACTGTAGCAGTGCGCTATTCGGTAGGGACAAAGCCTGAGGTGAGGCTGTGATTGAACAGGGCACACAGTTGAGGTGCCAGTTCACTCTGTAGTTCATGTAGAACACAGCCAGGGATATTGTCAGGTCCCATAGAAGCTGTATTCTTAGCCTTGGACAGTGCTGTTTTAACCTGTGCAGCAGTAATACTGGGTGCCTGGCAATCTACTGGTATTGTGATTAGTCCTTTGGGGGGGAGAGGGGTAAAGTTGGCACTGAATCTGTCAGCCAGTATATTGGCAATATCTGTTGGCTCAGTATAGGAGGTACACTGTGCAGTAGCTCAGAGCAAATCTGAGTATTGCCATGGAGATTCTTTACATAACTATAGAAGGCTTTGTGGTTGGAATTCTGTTTTCATAGCTAGCTTTAGATGAGTTGATGAGGGATCTCAACTTTTTGTTGAGGATGATAAGGGAGTTTTTCCAGTCTTGGGACTTCACCTTATTCCACACCAGTTTCCTCCTTTTGTTGTAGAGTTTGTTTATGGCAAGGAACCATCAGATTGGCTTCCTTTTTTTGGAGGAGGCCATCTTGGTTCTATTGGGTATGTCAAGATCCATGCATTTGTATACATGTTCGTGCAGTGCATTGGTGTATGATCCGGCGGTCATGCAACTATTCTCCATTTGCGTGGGTGCCGTGAAGCTAGCCGCCTCTGTTTTTAGGAGCCCAAAGTTAGCTTTGGAGAAGTTTTTCATGGTGGTTACCTTTGTGGGGGTTCCAAGGTGATAAGTTTGTTGTCGGATCTAACCAGGGAGGAGTTTACTATTGGTATAGAGGAACGGTCACCCATGTTAGTAATGACCAGGTCAAGGATGTTGTTACCTCTAGTGGGGGTAAGAAAGAGCTGGACCAGGGCACTGGAATTATTGAATTCCAGGAAACATTGGGCAAGTGCATTGGTACATGAGTAGCTTTCCCAGTTAATGGAGGGGTAGTTGAAGTCGCCCAGTATGAGAGTGTTAGTTTGGACCCTAATATTCTCCAGGGTGCTTAAGAATGTGGAGTGTGAGTCTTGGGACATGGTTGGGGACCTATAGCAGGCTATGACCTGAATCTCTGTCTTACCCAATGTTAGCTGCACCTGAAGTATCTCTGATGCATTATGTTGGGCTACCAGTCTGGAGGTGTGCACATCCTTTATGAATATGGAAACACCACCACCTTTGGAGCTTCGGTCTATGTTCTGGGGCCAAAAGGTGTGGAATGAGTTATAGCCTGGTAGTACAGGGGTGCTTTCTGCTGCCTTGAACCAGGTCTTTGTTACAGCACAAATGTCAATGTTCTGCATTTTAAGCAGTGCTTTGGGTGAGTGCATTTTGAGATTTAGACTTCTAGCATTGAGCAGCATGACCCTCAGATTACATTTGTTTGTAGTTGTTATGGTGGTAATTTGGTCTTTGGAACACCACCTAAAAAAGGCACTATAGGGGTGGTAAGAGCCTTAGCCAGTATCCAGAAGCCCAGGGGTAACAGGTGCAGGCCATCTCTGGCAAAGCATCGAGGTCTGTCAATCATGTCATCCCAGGCGGGCAGATACTGGATCCCCTTGGAATGACACCAGAAATCTAGCCAATTGTTGAAATCAATCATTTTCTGCTTGTACTGTGGTATCATTCTGGGTGACGGTAGGATGCTGCTCAGGGCTAGAGTCATACCCACCTGGGCTACATAATCCAAAAACCCTTCCATGCCTCTTTTCATGTAGTCCAGGGAGGTATTTTGCAGGTCATTCACACCCACATGTACAATGACAGAGTCATATTTGTACCTGTTATTGAGGGACCTGAGTGCGTGCGTTATGTGGTGGATCCTGGCACTTGATAGACAGCTGACTGTTACTTTCTCCTTATTCAACCTAGTGAGTGGGACATCAGTGTGCCTCACTATTGAGTCACCTATGACTAGTGTGTTGGGCATGCTGTTTTGCCTTAGAAGCTTTGGTTGAATGGCACACTGTTTAGGAGAGTTATGTGTCTTGTGATTAGTGTTCTGTTGTGTTGTGGTGGTCGAGTGCATTTCTGCCTTGGAGATCTCTGCTGTTTGGGTAGACTTTTATTGAGAGCCTCCGCAAAGGTGGTGTGTGTGGTTTGTGTTTTTATGTGAAGGAAGTGCTGGTGTGTGTTCTGGAGGGCTATATGTTCCATGTGATGTGGTGCAAGTGTTGACCTTCTCCTCTTGACCAGCTATTCCAGTCCTGGCTGGAGAGTGCGCAACTTCCAGTTTGGCTATATAAGTGCATCTCTTGCAAGTCTGAGTGTTGGGGGGTAAGAGGAGAGGGTTGTCAGTGTACATGAGGCAGTTGCTACATTGCCTCAGGATGTCCAAGTTCACCAGGTTAATAGTAGAAAGCACAGGGAACTAATCTTTAGAAATGCCTGGAGGGGTGTACATTAATAATAAGTACTGGAGCTGTTTCCTTGTAGAATGTTTATTGCTGGTAGCACTTTTGTGTGCTACAATAATTGCTACAAGAAGTCTGGTAAAGTGCTAGACTAATAAGCTAGTAAAAGTGCAGGAGAGGAGAGAACTAGCAGATCTAAGGGTAAAATTGAAGAGCAGACTTTGGCACTGCTCAGAACCTTACAAACAGTCCTGGATACAGAAAATCTGTATATGGACTAGACTAGTCACAGAAAAGGCAGGAAACAAATGCCAATGTGGGCTTTTAAACCAGAAAGTTGAAAGAGATGGAAAAACTGTCCAAACGGCCAATAAACTACAATTCCTGGGCCAGAAACCACTCCTCTTGTGGTAGATAGGCTATCTAGTGCTTACCACTCCTACAGACAAGCTATAAAGCTTCCCTCCAACACAGAAAGACTTGTTAAGCAAGCAATAATGCCCAACAGGGTGTGTGCTATTGTGGAATTAAAGCTCACCCAGGGGTGTCCCTGATTTGGGCCTCTACAACCCTGGAAGGGTGATATTTCCACAATAACACATACCCTGGAGGCCATTATTGTGTTTAGAGAATGAGCTGTTTGTAAAATTGTCGTGTTTTACTTATTTTTTTACTACTGTACTATTTTTTATATATTTTTGATGTAAAATAGTTCTGTTTAATGTTTCAAAGTTGTTGTAGTATATGTAAATGATGTTGGAGGAAGCATTTTACATCCAAAATATATAATTTTAAACACATCTCTAGATATTTATTTTATTTTTGGTGTCTTACTCCTAAAATGTGTGGTTTGTTGCCAGTCATTGAGGACTGAAGTCACTAAATAATGGGTTATTTCATAGAGCTTCCACCTTAACATGAACATATAGCCAGATTCCAATATAAAGTGGGTGCAGCTCCATTGTGCAGCATTTAAACATCTCTGAATCACTCCGCCATTTTGTTTTGTCTATCATCATACGTAGCCTCTCATTATACAGCCATTGGTCTGTGGCATAGCTGACCACATCATTTGGTCTAGTGACATTGTGTAGCTGGGATTTCTGAACTGCACACACCCTACTCATCACCAGTCATTCTACAAATTCACTTATTGTGATGTGGCAAATTTTTCTGAATCCAGTACTATGTATGTGAATTAAGAGTTCTATTAAACAAAATTCATGATGATTCCGGTATCCACAAGATACAATGTTACTTATGTTCTCATGGATTCAATCATCTTAGTATACAGCCATAGAGCATGTTGTTAAAAGTCTTGTATCGCACAAATAGTTAATTTCATAGGCTGCAAAAGTGAAATCCATTTTTTTTAGTCATGGCACAACAATAGTTTGCTTTACGTTCCTTTGATACAGAAATAGATTTGAGTTTACTTGGATTTTTATAGATAAAATAGGAAAGGCATGAAATCACACTATTGTAATAAGTATTCAGGGGATACATGTCCCTAAATATTGGTGCTTTGAATACCTGCAGAAAATATTCATAATCTATGACACTTTGTCCCTGAAGGTAAACATGATTTCTAATAATTGCTCAGATGGGAGCTATAGGCTTGCAGAAGGGTAGTTACTGAATGGGTTGAGTTTCTTTTCAGTGAAGCACATTCAGATGTACCTAGATAAGCAAAATGGCATTTGCTAAGCATTTTTATAACTTATCCTAATATTCTGTGTCCTTTTAGCTATTTATTTTAATCATTGATGTGTTGAGGATGAAACCTTCTGTATAAAGGTATAAGTGATACAGTTTTGATGTTAACAAATCTTTACAGAAGCTGAGTCACTGTACTGGATTTGACTAACTAGGTTTCTCTAAAAAAAAAAAAGTAAAATGATCAGGTGAGTTCTATTGACGTGAATGAGCTACCCAGAATTCCTATGAAAAGCTGCAGATTTTTCATATCAAGTTGAGAATGTTGGCTAAAAAATGATTTTCTGGACAGATAAAAAGACAGAAGTATAGCCATGTCTAATTGTACATCAACATTAAGATGAAAAGCAAAGAGGCAACGTGTTGAAATGTCATAATATACTGGGTTATTGAAGTAACAGAAACATAAACACACACACACACACACACACACACACACACACACACACACGCACGCACACATAAACATTAATACATGCAAACTTTTTTCTGTTTTCGTTTTTACACTCACTAAACAACAAAAGTACTGCTTAGCAAGTGTAAAATAGCTGGATCGCTCTCGCTCACATGCACGCATACACTCACACACACAGACACACACACCTTTTTTCTTAATTTTCTTCTTTTTTATATTTTACACTCGCTAAACAGTAGAAGGGCTGCTTAGCGAGTGTAAAGTAATGGCATCCGTTAGATTATTTTCAGTCAGCGCTCCACAGCAGCTTGATACATTGCCGTGAAGTGATAGACTCATTTTTCAGCAGGCATTACCTGCAGATTAACACCCTGCTGAAGAACATTCATTCTCTAATCAGTGTGCAGTCTACAGGTTACACATTCACTAACAGAGAACAAAATACTTGAATAATGTTTTCTTTACATGATACTCCTTTATAGCAAGTAGAACATTATGGGTCTCACCAAACAAATACCAACTCTGATTGAGTAAAGTTGTGCTAACACATGGTTAACTAAAATTCACACACACACATATTTATATATATATATATATATATATATATATATATATATATATATATATATATATATATATATATATATATATAGGTCTATATTAAAACAATGAAAAATGAAAATGTCAAACGCTCGGATGAGCGAAAACACAGGTAATCGAAATCACTACTGTGGGGGGGCTGCGCCCCCCACACCCCCCTTAAAAATATATTCCAACTCCTAGATTGCACTACAGTGAGGAAAGGGCAAATTTTCCGATCTTTACTGTACCGCGATTTCACAATATCGATTTCGATTACCTACGTTTTCGCTCATCCGAGCATTTGAGATTTTAATTTTTTGTCGTTCTGATAGGAACCCTATATAGATATAGATATATATATATATATATATATATATATATATATATATATATATATATATATATGAATAATTTGTTTAAGCTTATAGTACTCTGTTTGAATAGATAAATTTCTCCATCCAGACTAATAGGGTTACACTGCCTTAGCATATAGAATGTCTATGTGTTTGTGTGTGTCTGTGAGTTTGTACATAGCTGTGTCTTTTCTGTGTCTGTGTCTGTGAGTCTTTGTGCATGTGTGATAGTGTGTGAGGGATATGTGTCTGTGCATGTCAGCGTTTATGAGTTTCTGAATTTTGACCAGTCAAGGCTGCTTGCTAAATATAATGCAGCTCAGTATAAAATAGTTTATAGTGTCAACCTTTGCTTCTCTCTCTATAGAGACTAGTTAAAGAGCATCTCAGCTAAAACTCTAAACAGAAGTTATTGGCTCTCCATCCTGTAAGTAATGCAAGTACAGCATTAAACGTAAGTACTGACAAGACACCGAACACATTTTTCTGAACTGCTGCTGCTCTGTAATGCCTTGTCTCTCTCAAGAAGGCATAATCATGTTGCCTTTATTAAGTGCATTTTTGCCACCTTTGTCTACTAAAAAGATCAAAGGGAATCGCTGTTGAACACTTTTGCAGCGGCTTTTTCATAATCAATATCTTATCTATCTAGCTAGCTAGCTAGCTGTCTGTCTGTCTGTCTATCCATCTACGTCTAGGGAGTATCCAACACAAATTCAGTTCTAACAAAGCAGCTGGTACATTCCTAAAGGTGTAGCTAGGCATACCTCCTGTACTCAAATGAATACATTTTTCTGAACATCTCAGAAACTTTGCAATTTGAAAAGCACAGAATGTTTTGAATTGTCTAAACTAATGTATACAGCACTGTTACATAAAATATGCTTTCCTGAAAGGAATACACTTCTAAAATGGCATTTTTATGGTTGTTAAGTGGCAACAATTGAAAATAAATGTCCCTTTCTGAGCTGCATAGGTGCAGCATTTTGAAGATTGAGTACATTTTTAATGACAGGTGGGTGGTAGGCAGCATGCAGTTTGAGTACAAAGTATACATTTCTGACTATACCTCATTCTTTTTCATACTCCCCATACAGTGTCATCAAGGTGGCAAAGGCAATGAGCAGAGGCAAGAAAGAGAAAAAGAGAGAGAGAGAGACAGAGATAGTGTTACAGAAACCTAATTCATAGCTTCTGCATAGGAGCAACATGATTGTAACTGTTGAGGTTCCTGACAAGTTTCTGGGCTAGGATAACACACTGTGCAATTAATTTGTGTTGGTCAGCAGTAAGATCATACTGCTGGTATAATATTGTTAAAGAATTCACGGGAATGCTATTTCATTAATAAAAGTTAAGTACACAAAGAGGAAAAAAGTAAGCTTATCACACATACAACAAACCAAAGTGCACACTTCTGATCAAGCAAGACAGCATCCTTCATTTAAATCAGAGTCAAAACAATATACTAATAAAAACTAAAACAATAAGGAAAAACACAAAAATGGTGCAGAAAAAAAAACGAAAGTTAAAAAAGAACACTACAAATTAAATAAAATGCTCAAATGCTACAGAGTAAAAATAAATGTAGCACTAAAACAATAAATGTGCTAATTTTAATATAAAAATACCTCAACCTTATCTAGTGTGGAGATGTATGACAACTCAAGTCATGACAAAAGTAAAAAAACAAACTGACTCAGAATACACATAGAATCTTTATTAACCAAAATCCAATAAAATACATACAAACTGTCATACCTTTGACACTCCAAACATTAAAAGTCATAGTGCTGGACTTTAAAAATCATAGCAGAAGGCACAAAAGAAGAGCACTTTCTTATTTTGGAGCAGGCAGTCTTTATAGGTGTATAGGTTCATAGATGGTTACTAGGCTATCTGCCCCAGAGACATTTTAAACATAGCCAAGCTTTCCCAAATTTATCAGAATGTTGCTGGCATGTGTCAATATCCCAAGGAATTTATGGTTATGATATAGACTTGTATGCAAGCCAGGGATAAATTTGTGATTTCCCATCCACTAGTCCAAGTTCAGAACATTGCTGGGTGTTGCTTTTAATGTTGCAAACATCACTGAAAAAAGCTTTATGGTTGTCCTTACCTTGGGAGGCTATTTTTATCTCAAAGTTGACTTTGGTGAACTTGATTAGTCCCATGAGTTGCTTTTTCAGATTGGTCTGATACAGTGGGTTGTAAATGGTCTGATACAGTGGGGTGTAAATGGTCTGATACAGTGGGGTGTAAATGGTCTGATACAATGGGCTGTTAATGGTCTGATGCAGTGGGATGTAAATGCTCTAATACAGTGGGCTGTAAAGGTGACGAAATGGTGACTTACTGCATAAATATAAACCAAATGTTCTGAGAACTGATGTTGGATACTGAAGCTCATACTCCAAGGTTGGTAGTGGGTCAATATCAAATACTATGCCTTGATGACTAATACGTTATATAGTTTATATACTAGTATTTGTGGTTTTGACCCTCAATGAAAGTGAATAATAAATAAATGAATATTATGATGTTTTGCTGTCCCCTAAATTGTCCAGTAGATTGATGTTAGACTCAGAGTGGAACGACATTTCAATAAATACATTGTAGGATGTGTAAAGTTGGTAGGATAGTAAATCAGATGTTGATTGGTATATAAACATGACCTTTTAACCTATACTGAAAACATGTGGGAGACTACACATGAACATTATAGTAGGTATATGGATTTATGCTGTCATGGCTACTCTAGGTATGTGTTGATTTATGTTCATGCAGGTGTGCTATGCAGGAGAGCATTGGATACTTATATTAGTAAGATGGTCTTTTGGTATGACTTGAGCAGTAACTCGGACTTATTTAATTAGTCTTTTTAATACACTAGCCCCAGTCCACATTGATTTTAAAACTTACTTGTCCTAATTACCAACTTAGTGCTAGGTGGCTTTGCCTAGATAGTGTGATATGCTGAATGTAATAGCAGAATAGTGATGCATTTGTGTCATATATGATACAGTTTAAGCACATTATTACTAGATAAGTCAGCTTCAAACCCATATGCACACTATCTTTTTCAAGGCAGATTTTAAAAAGAAGGTAAATGTGGTAGAGCTACTGGTCGAGCAGGACCTGTTTCCAGTCACCTATTTATAATTATACAAGAACGCATATTAAAACTTATTTATATGTTTAGGTATGTAATGTGTTAGTATCATTTTTGGAACACATGCTATAAATAGTTATACTCAATTCAACATTAGTATGTTTAAGAATATTAACTAAAGGAATCAAAAGCAGAGAAAGAAAATGAACAAATTAACTGTAACATTAATAAGTTTATTATAACATTAATATGCAGAAAACAAGCATCAACATTGTAGTATCAATGGCACAACAGGTAGCACATTTGCCTTTGACACAGAAAGCTGTGGGTTCTATTCCCATACCAGGCAGATCGACTATTGACACTATAGTGCAGGATAAAGAAGATGTTCCACTTCTGAGTGTGCTATCCTTCAAATCAGATGTTAAACCAAGGATCCATATACTTGAGTTGGTGGTACCTCAGGTGGAAGTAAAAGATCCCATGGCTCTTATTGAAATGAGTAGGGGTCTTTTATTTATATACAAAAAAAAAACAATTTATAAATATTTAAAAATGCACAAATATATAGATATACAAATATGCTTACACATATTCATAATTTTCCATACGGTAGTACTAAATTTTCATCCCTAATAGACCTCTATTCCTTTTCAATAACCACTATCTGCTTTTACTTAATATTATTGCTAAATCCATTTACCATTAAACAAAGTTTAATTTATTCTTTCATTCCATATAACCTGTATGACATAAAATAACTTTTTATCTATTCTTTTAATATATTTTTTACTTTTCTTATAATATCCACATTTAATCATATCTGTGTTTATTTTATTCACTTCTTTCATATTTCAAAACACACGTTCAGTAGTTTCTTTTTCTTGGCAATGTAAACATATTCTATCACTTTTCTTTGTATATGGCATATTTCCTTCCACTGGTAATTTATAACACCTCTATATAGGTTCATAGGTTCATAGGTAGGTACTAGGCTATCTGCCCGAGGGCATTTATAAGCCTAGCCAGGGTGTGTCAGCTTTGCCACCCCATTGATTAATTAACTGAGCCTCTGTCAAGCAAAGTCAATGAAGTGATCCCAGGGGTGTATTTTCTGTTATCCATCCACTCGTCAAGGTTTCTCTTGAAGAGTGTTAGTGAGGATCTCTGCCTAATGTAGTTAAAAATTTTGTTCCAAAGCATGGGGAGTCTCTGTGACAGGAATCTATCCCTCCAGCATGTTCTATTTATTGTTGTGCCGAGGTTTAGCTCACTAGAGTGTGTGGCTCACAGTGACTTGGATTTCTTTAGGTGGAGCATGTCCATCAATTCTGAGTTGGACATGGCTTTGTAAGTCAGGCAGAGATCACCTCTGAGTAAGCGATATGCCAATGAGTACAGCCGGAGTTTTTTCAGTCGGGCTGCATAGGACATATGTTTGAGGCTAGCAATCCTCTTGGCGAGATACTTTTGTTGTCTTTCCAGCTGTTGGAAGTGTCTTGTGAGGTACATCCCAAATGGGGCATTGTACTCTATGATGGGTCTGATGAGTGGCGAGTAGAGTAGAAGGGCACTATAACCTCTTTATTTCTAGATGCAAACCCTTTAGTGATTAGATGGGCCACATAGAAGGATTTCTTAACTACTTTGGCAATATGATTGTCAAAGGAGAGATTACTATCTACCTGGGTCCCCAGATCTCTTATTACCTCTTCTGTATTAAAGGGGCAGCCACCTATGTGGTAATTCATGGGTGTTTTGTTTTTCTCAAATGGGATGACTATGTTAGCTTGAGGCCATGACTTTGACAACAGGTGTCCGACTCAGTAAGGCCTTTTTGGAGGATGTCCGTGTCAGACAGAGAGTCAATTATGGCTCCCAGTTTGCAGTCATCAGCGAACTTGGTTATCCATAGTTCTCCTATGTTTGCCTGTACTTCTGAGAAGTATATGCCGAACAGTAGGGGTCCCAGGACCGAGCCTTGCGGGACACCACTTGTGACTAGTTTAGAGTCGGACCTGGAGCCTGCTATTCTTACCGCGTGAGTTCTGTCTGTAAGCCAGTTGGCAACCCATCTTGTGACGTAGGGGTTTATGTTCAGGCTGGTGAGTTTTTCTATAATGATTGTTATAATCACCCCCTCTAATGTTTCTATACACATTTTGTAAAATAAAAAATCTAAATTCATGAGAATCATCTGTTTGACTAACATGTCGATAAAGTGCATTTGCATCAATTTTCCTTCAAATATCTCATAAATGTTCACATGTCCTTTCCTTTCTATTAGTTTTTCCTATGTAGAATGCATTATACTGGGTACATTTACACATATATACTATATTATTAGTGTTTCAAGTCCCATGCTAATATGGAATGGTTTATGTAGCAGAGGATGTTCAAATGATGATTCAGAATAAATATATATATATATATATATATATATATATATATATAGATAGATAGTTTTACAAAATTGACAACTACTACATTTCTGTGTACCTATCTTCTTGGGTTGTAGTTTTTTCACAGATTTTCCTGCTCTTTATAGCATAATAATTGTTTAAGGTTACTAGTATTTCTATATCCAAACAAAAGACTATCAACTGCAAGATTTTTAAAAGCAGGGATATAATTCTACATAAAAAAGTGTCTCTTAATTGTACCCTTTATTTAATGTGTATCAGCATTGTATGAAATAACACATCTAAGTGATACATTATTCTGTCTTATATTAGCACCTTTATTTACTCTATTTTTATTTTTATTACTTCACCCAAATGTATTGTTTAGGTATTAGACTTTATAAAAATACTGCAGGGCTAATTAAAACTACTCTTTTTAAAAAGAGTGTTAAAAAGAACACATATTTGCATAGGCAAAGTATGTGTCCTCCCCATTTATTCAATAGTATTATGATAAATCAGTTTACCTGGGTTGTTAAATTAAACACAAACAAAGAAAATGTGGACATTCAATTTAAAATTACGGCTGATGATTTTTTTTATGCAGAGGCTATAAAGAAATAGATGTGAAACGAGTATTAACACAAGTCCAGCAAGATACTGAAGAGCATATTTGCCCTATTTATTCAGATACATATATTTATAGTACTAAAAAATAACATATTCTGTTTTGCTTTGCTGTTCAAAAGCCAGGCCACTACAGTCATACAGCTTCCTTTTTTATTGATTTAAAAATTTTATGTAAAGGTTTTTAATGGGAGGCACCAGTATCTGTTATCCCTCTTTCATATTCATCACTTACCTCATGGTGATTTGAGTGTGAATTAATTGGATGATTTATTCTTTAATTTGATTTGATGTCACCACTACCCAGCAATGTATCTTATTGATATGGGGAATTGTATATTTTTCAGTTCTGATGTAGTCCCATATTTAGGGATGACAGCGCTAAACTGTTTGTTTATTTAATAATTTTATATTATTTTTAAGTCACTCTGCACCACCTTCTTTGTTTTAGGATTGGTCATCTTGCCAAGTTTTATCTGGCTAATATTTTATTTCTTCATTTATACACTCTTTTTTCTTTTACTCTTTTTTTACCATTCCCCAAAATATATTATATTTATCATTTTTTTCTACTTATCTCTCATCCTTTTATTTATCCACGTTACCATTTTGCATAAATTTAATGAAACAGCATATACCACTGAGTTAATTAACCCAAACCTCCTTTCTCTTTATTTATACATAAAAGTTCACTTTTTACTGTGTTTAATCTAGAACCTCATATAAATAAAAAAAATCTGCAATAATTCATGTTCAACTACTGTTGGCGACACAAATACACTTGCTAAGTCTGCTATTTTTTCCATCAGTAATCAATTTATCAAATAAACTTTTTTTCTGAATGATAATTGATGTGTTCCCCAAAAAAGACAGGTTTGTGTTGTTTCTTCTATTGTTTTTTCCCATTGAATTGTACTTACATCTTTATTCCCCAGTGTTATACCTAACACAGAAATTTTATTCACTGTAAAATATATACCCCCTAGCTTTACTATATTACCTAAACATTTACTTTTCTCTTTATTTAAAGCCATTCCAGTCACCTCTGATCATTCATTTGTGCAAATTATTACTTTTTTTATCAACATTTTGTTGTTTGCAATTATTATAATGTCACCTGTACTTGTTAACAGAACTGGAATTCTTAATCCTTCAGGTGTTATATACCCCACTTCCTTAATTTAGGAATTTATTTCACATACTATCACATTCATTATTAATGCAAAGAGTATACAACCCATAGGGCATCCCTGTCTTATACCACCCTCATATGTCTCTTTTGGTTTAACTAGCCATTTATAAATATTTTTACTTTATTATTACTATACGCTGACATACATAATTTCCTAATTTTTTCACATATTATATTCTTTCATTATTCCCCATAACATTTCATGTCCAATTATATCAAATGTCTTATTAAGGTCTCCTATCAGGATTTTTGCGTCTTCTTTTTTATTCATAATATCATCCACAATTTCTCTATCATTAATAATTCTTAACAACTCTTCCTGTTTATACTATATATATATATATATATATATATATATATATATATATATATAGATATATATATATATATATATATATATATATGTAAATATATATATATATATATATATATATATATATATATATATATATATATATATATATATATATATATATATATATATATATATATATATATACTAACTTCCATTATATTTTCCATTTTAGTTCCAAGGCATTATTATTCACTACTGTCTCCAGATTTTTAATTGTCTTCTATCTTCCTTTTTCCATTTGAATTTAAGTATTCCACTACATAATTCTTTCTACATAAAACCTTCATTTAACTATTCATTCAAATTCTTTAAAAAATATTTTTCCAGTCTCTTAAATTTTTATACATTTCATACCCGGTTCCATCTGGTCCTGCAACTGAATCTATATTTACTTGTCCTAATACTTTATCTAGCTCATATAAAGACATTTCTTATTCTAATTCCTTATTCTTTCTTTCTGTTAACTTTTTTACTTTCCATGTTCTGTTAACAGATTTACTTTCCATGTTTTTTTACTACTTTCTTTCTTTAAACATTTCTTGTACATGTTGTACTACACTATTCATAATATTTTCCTAAGTTATTTTTATTTCTCATTTTTTTATTTCTCTCATTAAATTACCATCTTCCTTTACTAATCTGCTTAAATAACATGATACTTCTCTTTTTCCTTTTAAAAAATATATCTGCTTATATAACATTTCTTGCATTTTTTTTCTTCATTTCTTTCATATAATTCTTTTTTTTATTGTCAAAGTACCTTCTGCCATTGTGTTATAAATTTTCCATTGCATACTTATATGTATTTATATTTTATTTTCTCTACTTTTTTCACATCATAGTGCCACTGTAAAAAAGAAACATTTATATATTTTGCCTTAAATATCATCCACCATTCAGACTACTTTTTGTTAAATGTTCTCATAGTAATATGGTCTTTCCATACCTATCTTACTAATATTTTCCCTCTTCATTTCAGGCTTTCTCGTTTAGCCTTTTTATTCCTTTTCCAATTTGCATATATTCCTTGTTTTCCTTTATCTCTAGCCATATTGCAAGATGATCAGAAAATTCTATTTCAACTAACTCTCTTTCTCCTATAATTAGACCTTCTGATACTATAAAATAATCTATTATATTTCTATACATACTTGCCACATCTTATAACTTCTAACATTTTTCTTATATCATTCCTTTCTTTTTATGCTTGCCTCTTAAATCACAATTAAAGTATCTTGTTATTATAATATTCATATTTATCACTACATAGTCTAAAATCTGATAAAAAAGCTTTTGTTTTCCTTACAATTAGTAAGGATATGTTATCATTCTATATACTTGTTTCTTTCAATTTTAAATCTACAATGGTTAATCTTCCCATTTTACTAAAGTTACATTTAATATCTTTACTGTATTTCTACAGAATACAGCTATTCCAGAATCTCTCTCATTTCCCAAATTTATCAATTTATCTTTCCTCCCCATAGTTTTTTTTATTTGTAATCCTTCTTAATTTGTTAAAAACCTTGAGTCTTGTAATATAAATACATCTACATCACATGTATTACACCATTCCAAAATCCATATTCTTATTATTATATTCTTAATATTGTTCACATTTACAGAAAGCACTAGAAAATGTTCATTTTCTCTAGATTCAGGGTTTTATAAGTTCATAATTGGTAGTCTAGCTGCCTTAATGCACCATTCTAAGCCTAGCCAATTTCCCTCCCAAAGGTAAGAATCAAACACTGTACCTTATGTCTATGAGTCAAACACCTTAACCATTACATCAACCCCCAACCATTAGCTATACATATTCTTTTTCATCCATTTTCTTTCTTTTTTCTTTTGTAATTATCACTTTAATAATTTTCTTCTGTCTTTAATCCTTTTACCAGTAGAATTATTTGTTTTAATATCTCCCAACTTATGTCTTCATCACTTATTTCAGAGCCTTTTTCTATGTCCTTTTGATTATTTTTTCTTATCTTTTTTCTTTCTATTTCTACTACTTCTAAAATTTCTTCTCTTTTTTTTCATTTTCTTCTCTTTCTTTCTCTTTCTCCTTACTCTTATTTTTATTCTTACACTCTATCCATAAATGTCCAATTTGTTACATTTATAACATTTCAATTCATATTTTTGTATTATGTCTAATTTCTACACAAATATAACATTTTCTTTTATAATAGTTACTTATCAAATGTCCTTCATTTCCATACAAAAAAACATGTTTTGGGTTGTCCCTGGTATTTTACAAAACCACTATTTCCCTCCACATTTATCATGTTGGTATATGTATACTTTATTTCTCTTTCTATTTCTAACACAATATTACAATTCCATCCACCAGTCTATTAACCTCTTTTATCATAAACATTTGCAATGCCTGGTACTTCTTTACATAAAGTTTTTAAATGTCCTTTCAAAGTCCATCTTTCCACCTCTGTTTGAAATTGTACATGCATTTTCTTTTTTTGTTTCCATTAGATACTTTTATCACATAAAGATTCTGTGGGTTACAGTCTTTCTTTTTTTTTTCATATTCTCCAAGAAGCTTTTCTATTGAAAATCAATCTCAGATATAATGTCACAAAATGTCTCTTTGTTAATAAGAATAGATGTTCTTACCTCATGTGCTTTTATGCCCAAAGGAGCTATTAAATTGTCCCACATCTCATACCTATCCATTTTTTTGTCTTCTTTACTTTGAATCCTTACCACATACTTTAATTTTTAGTTTGAGTTTCGATCAGGATGCAGCACAATTGACCCAATGTTTGCATTGAGACAGATACTTGAGAAGAAGCTAAAAATGAGGAGACAGTCCAATTGGACATTCCTAGACTTGGAGAAAGCATATGACAAGGTCCCAAGAAAGCTAATCTGGGCAGTACTGCGGTGGTTTGAAGTCTTGGAAACATTGGTAGAATTAGTCCAGGCTATGTACAAGGATCCTGTGACTCAAGTACGAACAGTGTTCGGCCTCACAGAGGGGTTCCCAGTGGGAGTGAGTGTACATCAGGGTTCAGCTCCGAGCCCACTGCTGTTCATACTGGTGATGGACTATATTAGCAAACAGGTTAGAGGGGACAGATCAACAAAGCTGCTGTATGCAGATGATGTGGCAGTACAGGCAGACTCTGAGCTAGAACTTCAGCAAAGGATAGGAGAATGGAATGCAAATCTGAAGGTGCATGGGATGAAACTGAGCACAGATAAAATGGTGGTAATGGCAGCAAATCAGGGAGATCAGAAGAAGCTGAGGAGAGAGATAGAAGGGAAGATAGTGGAAAAGGTAAATAGCTTCAAGTATCTTGGAGGGGTGGTTGAGGAGAAGAGTAATCTGATTGAAGAGATCAAAGCTAGAATCAAGGGGCTTCAGCCAACTGGCATAGAGTATCAGGTGTAGTCTATGACAGAAGAATGCCAAAGAAGCTGAAAAGCAAGGTGTACAAGACAGTGGTGCGACCAGTACTACTGTATGGTACAGAAACCTGGGCAGTAAAGACAGAACAGTTGAAGAAGCTAGAGGTGATGGAAATGAAGTGCCTGAGAAAGGTGGTAGGATGCACACTGTGGGACAGATGAAGAAATGAGGACATAAGAGCAGAAGCCAAAGTAGCTCCAATTGCAGAAAAGATCAAAAAGAACAGATTATGGTGGTCTGGGCACATGTGTAGAAAAGCAGAAGATGATCTGGTGAGGAAGATTTGAGACAGACAGGAAGAAGGTAAAAGGAAGCAAGGACATCCAGCAAAGAGGTGGATGGATTGTGTGAAAGAAGATTTGCAACAATAAGGCATGAGTGTTGAAGAAGGCAGGAGTGTGGCACTGAATCAAGAGAGATGCTGACAGTTAACACGATACCCTGACCCCATGTAGAAAAAATGGGAAAAAGGGGGCTGATGATAATGAGGATAATACATAAATAAGTAGTGCATTTAAAACAGTACTTTGATCTGATGCAATTATCTTCACGTCAAATAACAATATAGCATTCAAGCTTACAGTGATCATATAACAATAGTGCTGACATCCATACATCCAAATTATGTACATACAGATAAAGGGAAGGATATAGGTTAGTTCATCAATATACAGACTGGAAATATCCTTTTGTATTTGACACCACAAACAATGGAGCTAATGGATGGCTTCATAGAAGAGTAGAGTCCATTTGTTAGTCACATAGTTGGAGTAACCCCCTGACATGCACTGTAAAGATAAAGCTTAAATATTCAAGGAAAGTGAACTAAAAGCACTACTCCAATCTTACTGGCATATGCCATGAAAGAAAAGTTTTCACTTATGTAATTGACTTTCTGTGTAATATGTATAATTTGATGTTGATACGGTGGTGGTGCTGCGGTAGCGTTGTCGCCTAACAGTTAGACATTGCCCGTTCGATTCTCAGCTAGAGCATCTTCTGTGTGTCGACATGCGTGAATGGGCATTCCTTCGTTGAAGGTTGTGCATTAGGCCCAGCAAGTCAGCATGTAAAAATCTACAGCCAATCATTAGCGGACCGGAGTTCCGCTGTGGCGACCCCTAACCAGGAAAAGCCGAAAGAAGACCTTGCTATACTGACTGATGTGTATCACTATAGAAGATTTTTGATGTAAGTACTGTATTTCCAAGTAATAAGTGGGAAGCAAGGTATACCTGATTACAGGCAATTTTGTTTGAAATGAAGACCCAACCCAGCTGAGGTAAACTGTAGCAATGTAGGTCAAGATGGTATGAGGAACTACCATGTGTAAGAATTTAGGTGGAAGACCATTCAGTGAAGGACAGGTTTTCTTCTTGATTTTTGCAGAAGCTAAAATACCAACCTTCATTCTAGAAGCTTCTTAGTCATTCATCCAGGTGAAGTATTCTTAACTCTTCTTTCTTTTCTAGGTACCATTATATTAAGTATAGAGTGTAAGATAAACTGATCTACAGTAGTAAGGTAAACAGATAGCCTCTTGCAGAACCAGTCCAAACTTTAAAAGGGAAAACATTCTAATGTCATCCAGTTTAAATACTTTTGTCTGAAGACTAAGATTTGTCATGTGATAGGATCAGTTCTTGTCATGTGAGGCACAATATGGCAAAAAATTTCAGTAAACATTTTAGAATGTTGTTTCCTCACTAATTCCAGATGATATTAAAGTGTCCTAATACTAGGATTTCACAGTAAAGGATATGAAGTCTGAAGCTCAAATGTTTGTCGTTGTTTATTGACTTCAATCCCCAGTGACTTACAAAAAAATCACACATTTTATGAGGAACAGACCAAAAATATGAGGTAAAAATCTAGACATTCTGTGAAAATCTGGACAGTTGAGAGATAATATGCATTCCATCATGGGGTCCAGGCCAGTATACTAAGAGGCTTAGGTAGGTTTATCAATAGAGACAGCAAAATTAAGGATGCCATTTATAAGACTGAGACTAGTACTTAAGAGTCATGTAAAAGCAATTAGAAAACTATAAAAAGAAGAAATCCAAGTCTGAGGTACCTTGGAGTTTTCACCCTTACTCTGAGGTATAGACATCTCAGAATTCAGCAGAGATGTGGTGGTATAGCCTCTCATATTAAGATGTGCAGGGTGATTCACCCTCTACGTAAAATGATTTAATACTATTGCAGGAAGTTTTTATATTCATTATTTGTAACCATAAAACAAAGTCTAGTAATTGCATATATGGGACCTGCAATTACAAATCTCTTATTTATGTCATATAGCCAACTTAACAACTTTATTTTCAGTCTTTGAGATATCAAAAGACTGTCTCTGCTAAAAAAGACTGGAGCTTAGTGGGATGCCACAGTGGCAGTCACCCTATCTGAGATATATCAAGTCCATCTGCCCTTGCACTTTACAATTATCTATGACAATTATTCTATCCTTCCTAAAAAACAGTGTACACATTTTAAGGCAACTTCAGCAGTAGACATGTATGTTTTTTTCATGTCTCAAAAGCTGCGCAAGTCATCAAGTTTGTACAAACCAGTCTGCACAGCAATTACAGCAATATTATTCTTCCAGATTATCAAGGCTGGACTTAGCTCCTGCCTTACTTTCAGATCCATATCATAAAATGTTCCAAAATGGTCAATGATTTAGCTTAATTTTGAGTTACAAGGCAGGAGGCAGGAGTCATCGGTAGTTGTTTTCATTTAGTGAATTGGTGTTTGCTCTTGGTTAACTCAGAATTGCCTATCCAAATCTGTGAGCTTGATTTTATTTTTGCTTTGCCTGTTGTACTTTTGCACTTTTTATATAGTAGAAGATAGGGCCCATTAACGATTTACTCAAATTTTAGTCAGAAAATATTTAGTCAGTCAGTATATTCCTACAATCCATCTGTCTGTTGAAACACTTTATTTAATATTTCCTTTTTCCAAAACTATATGTATATTTAATTTTCTCAAACTGTAGTATTTAGTTTTTGTTAGTTAAAAAGGTGCATTTTTACTTTAAAAGCTTGCAGCTAGTTATTTATTTAATAAATTACAAGCATAATTATTGACTAAGCATAATTACTTGCTGATATCCACCCCTGAAAGGGAAATGTTACTCCATTAACACTAATATTAATTTTTATATTTTATTTGGCTTATTTGCCAGGCTCAGTATGGGAGGAGGCACCCCTACCATAAAACAGATGTGATGTTTGTGTGAGTGCAGTAGTTTATTTACATTCCAGTCACCATGGATAATCTAGCACTGGAATGCTCTGAATTTAGAGTGAGCTAAGGAAAGAACTTTGGAAGCCTTTAACTCTGCTCAGTGTTTTTTTCAGTGTGAAATCTATTTGGAAGTGGTTGGTGGGGGTCCATAACCCAGGCAATATGTATATTTTCTATATGTTCATCAGTCCAAACTGTGTTTATTCAGTTATTTATACTGATATATATATATATATATATATATATATATATATATATATATATATATATATATATATATAAATATGTGTATGTATGTATATGTATGTATATATGTATATATACATATATATATATATATATATATATATATATATATATATATATATATATAAAATTATCTAATGTTGCATAGAAATTCTCATTCATCAACAAGGAAAACAGCGTCCACAATAAGTAGAAAATGAGAATGCTGACGCAGCATTATCCATGCACTGAGAAACAGCTTTGGCACATGCAAAAACTAAAAAAAACAATGTTTTTGTAGGGGAGCAAGCCCCCTCTGCAATCTCCATGGTGCTGGCTGGCCACCCACACAGCCTGCTAATTACATATATAATTGCATTACATGTATAACTCCAATATCACACAAACTCAGGGAATGGATATTCCCAAACCCCAAGAATTGTGTGATTTGACACATCTGATAACCATTTGTTTAGTCGACCAAAAGTGGAGGACTAACCAGATATCAACCAAACATACTTTTGATCTATCTGTATATATATATATATATATATATATATATATATATATATATATATATATATATATATATGTGTGTGTGTGTGTGTGTGTGTCTGTATATATCTATATATATTTAATTTTATTACTTGATATTTATTAGGGTAGTGCAGTGGACCAAAGGACCATGACATCTGCCTGTCCTATTGATTAAGTGTCTTGATACATTAGATGCCCTATTGTGTGGTGTGAGCCCTTGGGCTCTCTTTATGATGATGGCTCTGAAGTAGAACATATTGCTATAGTGCCTTACCAATGAGTTGCACAGGTGAATCTCTTTCGTTCCCTTCTGATTAACCAATAACCTGCAAGTCACCTCACCTGCTTCTCTTTTTTTTATACATCATCTTATTCAATTTCCACTTTTTTGCCTGTCTTTCTGGTTTCTTTAGCTCTGATGCATCATTTGGAACTGTTATTTCTTATGTGCTCAAAGACAGCAGCATTTCTCAGATCTAATGTCAATCCTGAGCATCCCTGATAACATCCAACATATTCTCCCTTCTTGTTCCATAGTATCACTAACTTAAGTGTGTTTCTTTACATTGTGATAGAAGCAATTGTGCTGCACAACCCAGCATTTTATGTTGTTTTAAAACATTTTTATTTTCACTTTCATAAAGTTTCTCTAATGGCAGGAATCAATTACTTTGTTCAGGATCAAAGTGTGCTTCCCAGCTTTGTGACGGCTATTAGCACATTTTCATATGTGACCCTAGCTGACATGATATCTTAAACACAACACGCTTAAGTTCCTTTTACCACAATGGATTTGATAAACCTGCTCAAAAACGCATTAAAATCTGACACCAGCTTTTGACACTAAAAGCATTCCTTGTGACTGTAAATCTCCAAAATGAAATAAGATGCATAACCCAAAAAATGGCAATGCAATACCTTAAAAACTCTCACCTACAGTCACTTGGCCTCTCTACTACAGCTTACCTGGTTTACAAAGCCATCATATATTTCATTTTCAAGTTTTAGTTAAGTGCATTTCTTTTTGCACTGATTCATTTAGTTGCATTTATAATATCTTATAACACTAAAATTATAGGCAGACTGACAAACTTAAAAAAAAATGAAGAGAAAATGCGATTGGCTGAATTTATAGCTATGGCCTAAACTTTAGGACAAATTGCTTTTGTCGATTAAGCAGTACAGTTCACTTACTATCTTTAATCAAACCCTGCATTGCCACATGGGTACTAAGATAGTTCCCCATTAACTGAAAACACAAGCTCATCAATACCTTTGAGTCACTAATTGTCTCTGTACTAAAAGCATAACGTGTAGAATGTTAATCCCCAGTAATTATAAAATAAATCATCATCTTGCAATATCAAAAAAAAAAAACACATTTTATGGGATTGGCTAGCACTCCAGTGGAATTTAATTTGGTATCCACCTATGGTTATGCCCTATATATATATATATATATATATATATATATATATATATATATATATATATATATATATATATATATATACATACAGACACCACAAATCCACCATCTTTAATAGAAGAACAAAATCAAACTTGATCAAAAATAAATCATTCTTCCTAGAGAGAGGGGTGTTTGGAAGGGAGCAATTTAAAGCTGACTTAAAGAAACACTTACTTATGGAGGGGCCTTGCAACTGACTGTTAGAAGAATCATTAACTGTGTAACTGGTGGTATTCCTAGAGCAGATGGAAGATAAAATGGGGTGAGGGGCAGTTATAGAGGAGCTTATTGCAAAAGTTACAAATATAATATTGCAAAGCTAACTTCCAGAAATTAGCCCAATCCAAACTCCAGCCAGTCAAAAGAAATTCTGGAATTTACTAAACAGAAGAGGTTCTCCCGTTCGATTTTCGACTTGGGTTGGGAGTGCCTTCTGTGTGGAGTCTGCATGTCCTCCCCGCGGTTGAGTGGGCGTTCGAAAGACATGCGTTGAATGGGCGTGCCTTCATTGAAGGTTGGGTGTCGGGCTGGCAACTCGACACCATAAAAACCAACTGCCAATCATTAGCGGAGCGGAGTTCCACTATGGCAACCCTTAACCAGGAAAAGGCAAAAGACAAACAACAACTAAACAGAATTATAGGAGACTCCCAATATAAAAACACACTAAAACAAGGCATTATAACAGTCACTTCATGGACTTTAACAGCATTCAACTTCCATAAACAATTCTCCTCTTAATTCTCCTAGCACTTAATTCTCCAGCAATACAGGACCAAAGCTACCATTTGATTCATATCTTTCCACTTCAAAGCTATTAAAATAAAAATAATGAAAATCTGCTAGACTGGAAACCTGCTGATGCCCTAACAGGCATAGTTAGCCTCCATCCATTATCTATTGTACTGTGTAGGGAACATATCTTATTATTTCAAGCACATCAACAATCTCTGCCTGACTAACCACAGAATGGAAACTTGCAATAGTTAAGCTAATTCCTAAAATTCTTAAACTCCCAAGTGGAAAAGACGTTAGGCCAATATCAATATTACCAGCCCTAGCAAAATATTTGAAAAGCAATCTGCCAATTATCAGCAATTGTCTAAACCTACCAGATTCTCTTATGACAAAGATGTGGGGGGTTTGTCTGGTAGAATGACAATAATAACCCTATGCACAGTGATATATGGCATTCTTCAAAACATGAATGCAGACCACTTAACAGGCACCTTCTTCAGTGACCTAGCTGACCGAACACTCGTTTACATTCTCTCTAGTTATCATAGGTCTAAGCTTCAATGCAATAGGTTCATAGGAGTTTACTAGGCTAAAAGCTTAAGGGTCCTTACAAGCCTAGCCAATATAACCCAATTTATACCCTCTAGGAGAAGAAGATGGCAAGGATTTGTGCCTGTGCATTGAGTATTTTACATATTGACCTTGTCCATACGGGACATGGGCACTACCCCAGGTGTGAATTTGTGAATCAATATCCATTGATCCATATTGCATTTGAAAAGGGCCAGGGAATGGCTTTGCTAAATATGAATAGGAAGCCTGTTCCAAAGAAGAGACAATCTCTGAGACACATATCTGTGTCTCTAGCATGTTTTGTTTGAGTCACTGACTATGTTTAGATCCCTAGATTGGATGACCCTCATTTTGTTTGACTTGTGGATGTGTAGCAGCTCTATCAGGGCTGGATTTGTGAGTGCCTTTTAAGTCGGGCATAGGTCACTCCTTAATAGTTGGTTAGAAACAGAGTAAAGCAACAGGACATTTAGTCTATCCCCATAGTTCATTCTGTTTGCACTCTGTATTTCCTTTGAAAGGAGCCTCTGAGTTCACTCCAGCTACTCTAAGTGCCTAGTCAAGTATATGCCAAATGGTGCATTGTACTTGATTATAGTTATAATGAGGACTGAGCATAGCAGGTCTATAAATTCCTTGAATCTGAATGTCTTACCTTTATTTATAAGTTGTGCCACATAAAAGGATTTCCTTACCACTGTGGACATATGGCAGTCAAAGTTCAGGCTACTCTCTATTTATGTACCTATGTCTCTCACCTCTGAGTCTACTCTTACAGGTGTGCTGTTGATGTTGTAATTTGCAGGGGTATTTGACTTCCCAAAGGGTATGATAATGCATTTTTTGCATTTAGTTTTAGACCATGGTTCTGGCATCAATCATTTGTCTGATCTAGACTCTCCTGAAGGATATCCACATCACTGGGGGATTCAGCGATTGCCCCTAGCTTGCAGTCATCAGCAAACCTTGTTATCCAGAGGCCTTCCACATTTGCCTTGAAAATATAATACAGTTGATCAAGGATAGCCTGAATAACAGGCAGCTTAAAGTCCAGATATGAGTCACCACTTTAACCTCTACAACCTTTATCAAAAGTGTCTCACAAGGATCAGTGTTATTCCCACCCTCTTCTCATTCTTTAACAAAATATCAGCTGCCCCCTCTACCACATCACTATTATATGTTAATGACATTCAAAGCAAGTGCCAGTCCTACCAATATTAAAACTGAATTAAGAGAGGACCTGTGACAACTCTCAGACTGGTTAATTCAAAACAAGCTAATCCCATTTATTTTTGGAACTACACTTAAACTAATCAGAACCCCTAAAACTGGAATATTCTTTTAAATAACAAGGAAACAATTCAAGCTGTCCAACAATGGGCGGTATTGAAGTGTATTAACCCACCAGTTACTTCATACAGGAATGGGCGTGGCCACCATGATTGACATGCCGGAGGGCGGCAATTAAGAACGGTAATTTGCCGTGATTGACATGATGACAGAATTGTAATTAGAATTTGCTACAATAACAAGTTTTAAATTAGCATGTATTTTGTGACAGATATGAAGTCCTCACAAAAAGTAAATATTTGGTTATTAGTCTCATAAACTAAGGGAAGAGTTAATCACTCCCCCAATGGGTGCATTTGTACAGACATGCCTGCCTGCCTACCTACCACCATCCAGGAACTGTCCTCAATGATTTGCTAGTGATTTGCCAGAAAACCACAATTTCATGAGAAACGAATAACAAATATGAGGCCAGTTGAGAGGGGTATGTTGGCATTCTGCACACTTACACACATTGCAGTGATTACACTGGTTGATACCAAACCGAAGATATTAGTACCATGTCCACAATACACAGCATGCCAGAATAAAGACTGATTGCTACCTACAAGTGACAGACAAGTTGTCTCTTGCAAAAATGCAAAACAAGTACTGTACTTTAGCACGGACAAGCACAGTACTGTACTTTAGCATGGACATGCACAGACTCAGCAAGCCCAGTCTTCTCAGCTGCTCCAAATAAAAGCAGCTACTTAAAACATCACAGCAGTGGTGGTGGGAAAGCAAGAGTTTTAGGATATCCAGGTTAATCATGCAAAATACCGAATGTTTTCACAGCATTTGCTTTTAATGCATAACAGAAAATAGCTGCACCGACACCCTTCCACCCTTTTCTCGGCATAGGCTGAATATAACTTTTTTACCGCATGAAAAAGTAAACTTAAACACAGCAATTTTATTATTTACCGTTAAACCTGCAGTGGGTCAAACGTTCAGTAAATTCAAACTTCACTTGTGTTAGTCCCATTCCTACCTAGGGAAAATGACTTGGCAGCTTTCAATCAAAAGGTGGGCAGTGTACTGACATCGCTGTCACAGGTGGGGTTTGGGCGTGGCTTGCTACTGTGCATCAGGTGGGTTAATACACTTCAATATCGCCCAACAATGCAGCTAACTGGAGGTATGGCTAGACCCAAATCTCAGATGTTGACATTACATTCAGATTACTACAATCATTGTGAACAAAATGTCCTACTTCCTTTCCCCTGCTGAAAGACTTGAAATAAGGAAAGAAGTCCTTCTTTTGCAACAAAATATAGACTCCCTTTGACTGCATCTGTATCCAAAAAAGAATGAGGCATGTCTTTAAACAACATCCAACAAAATCTACAGATCTGAAACCCTTTTCCCACAAGCAAAGCACCATTGTTTCATAGTTTCAAAGGCAAAATAGCTTTTAATCAAACGTAGATCGGCAATGCTAATAGGCTTTGTTAACTATAAACTGCTTAGTATCATCTCCTTCCCTTTTCTTGCTGGCAGACTAAGAGTACCTTCTGAAATAACCTCCAATCCATCACCCCTTCTACCCCAAACTTACTAACTCCCCATAATAAACTCCACTGCACAGGCCGTTCTTTATCAGTGCTGGCACCCAAAATTATAGAATCCCTTCCCACCAATATAAAGTCAATTGACTCTTACCAGAAATTAAAAAAAATGACTTAAACGTTTTCTGTTTAAAGGGATAAATGCAAATGTTTCCTTGTTGCCACTGTCAGCTAATTACAACTTGTTAGCTGTAATGTGCTGCATTCTTGCTTAATTACCCAGCTGAACAACCCACTCTTCTCATGTCTCTCTCCCGTATGCCACCTCTTTACTCCACTGCCATTCTTTCTTAACTTTATAGAACAGCACCTCTTTTCTACAGTTGATCATATGTCTTGGTTATTTTCCATTAAATCCATTCCCTGTATAACTTGTACATGTTACATAAATTGTAAATGTAAACATCTGATGCTTATAGATCATGGGTAAGTACTAGCCTAGCTGCCCTTGTTGGCCATTTTAAACCTACCGGTTTCATTTTTTATGCCTTTCCCATTTGGTTAGAGAATGGTCTTTCCCATCACGTGGTCAATAATTATATATCTATAATGATAATAACTGGGATCATTTCATAGATAATCTGAAGGAACCCATGCATGGGATAAAGCATTTATGAGCTGCCTGTGTCCATTATTAGTCCTGGGGTAAATGTTCTGTTTTCCATCCATAGATCCAAGCTACATATGGACAGGGATGAGCTTTGTTTTATGTGAATGTGAAGTCTGTCGCAGAGCAGTGGTATCTTCTATGAGATATACCTGTCCATCCAAACCATTTAGTTGATGTTGAAAAAGAGATTTAGATCCCAATACTGAGTATTTCTAATGCAATTTGACTTGCTGATGTGTAGTAAATCCATCAGTATTGGGTCAGAGGATGCCTTTATTCCAGACACAGGTCACCTCTTAGCAATCTGTAGGATACCAAGTATAGTGACAGGGCTTTGAGTCAGTCCATTTAGGACATGTGTTTAGATCTTGTATCTTTCTAGTAAGGTATCTCTACGGGCATTCCAGTTGTTGCATGTGTCTGGACAGATACATGCCAAAAGGGGGCATCATACTCAATGAGTCACCTAATGAGGACTTAGTAAAGGGGGACAATGACATCCCTAGATCTAGACACAATCCCTTTGTTTATAAGCTGTGTAATATAGACAGACTTTATTACTACAAGGGACACAAGTTGGTCACAAATTAGGTCACAGTCCACATAAGTTCCCATATCCCAAACAACTGAGAAAACTCTTAGAGGTGTATTGTCCGTGTTGTAATTCCCAGGGTAGAGGGATACAATAATGCATTTTTGGGATTTATTTTCAGTTCATGATTTTGGCACCAGTTATTTATTTGGGACAAACCTTCTTGCAGAATGGCTAAGTCATTTTGATTTTCAGTACCTGCTCCTGGCTTGCAGTTATCTGCAAACTTAGTCAGCAGAGCCCTTTAGTATTGGGTTTTACTTCAGAAAAGTAGATGCCAAAAAGAAGAGTTCCTTCACTGGACTCTGGGGAACTCCACTGGTGACTGATCTCTTTGTCAAGGTACCTTCCCCTATTTCGATTTCCTGTATCTAATCTGTAAGGCAGTTGGCAATCCAGCGATTGACATAGGAGTTTAAGTTTATTCTCAATTTATTTAGCTTTTCTACTATTCCTGAGTGGGGAATTAAGCCAAAAGCTTTGGTTAGGTTGAGGTATGCAGTGTATATTGTTTTGCATTCACCATTGCTTTGGTGACCTTTTCAAAAAAAATCCACCAGGTTGAGTAAATATGACATGCTTTAACAAACCCAAACTGAGTTGGGTCAGTTGTTTGGAGGCTCCCTATGTCCTTATTGATTAGTTCTATGATAAGTATTTCCATGACTTTGCATATGAGGCTGGATAGACTAAGGGATCTATAATTGCCTGGGTCTGTGGAAGGTCTTCCGTTATGCAGAGGAGTGACTATAGCTGTTCTGCATCCACTTGGTACAAAACTTGTATGGAGGCTGAAAATGAGCAATATTGTTATGGATGTGGCTAAATCATGCTTCATGCTATTTAAGATGCAACCAGGGATGTTGTCAGGACCTTTTGATGCAGTACTTTTAGCTTTTGAAAGCAATATTAGGACTTAGTTTTGTGTAATAACTGAAGGTGAGACAGTTTCAGATATATCTTCAGGGACAGATGGAGGGAAAAGAGGGGTAAAGTTAGTGCTAAACTCATCGGCCAGTAGGTTTGCTATACTATAGTATACTCTTTCTATATCATACTATGTCATATATGATTGCTAAATCACTAGAATTGTCATGCACTGTGTGCAAACATGCAACTTACTTGCTTAACTAATTCCTCTTTGTTAATACAGTTACCCCTGATTACCTACTGTGTTTGTAACCCAAGTTCAACCTGAAAAAGGTCCAAAGAAATCAGTGCTTTCTAAGGTAGAGGGTTTGAAGGAACCTGATGACTCTATGACATGATGAAGACTAGGAACCTAAAAAGTCATCCTTCTTAGAACCATGAGGTGGCCACAACATTTTGTTGTCATTGCACTAATCACTCTCTCAAGCAAGGGACTATGACCAGCCACCATATTCATGATGGTTCCTGGTTTCATGAACTCAAACTCCCCATCAGATCTCAAACTCCTTAGGGTTAAAACTGAAACTCGCTGCATGAGGAGCCAAGGGGCTCACAGTTTGAAGGGTTATATCTGAGGGAACTAAAAAGGAGCAGTTGTGGTTTGATGGCATGTTCACCATGAAAACATAGAGAAGGAATAGTTGGAAGTTAACAGGGTCCAGTAGGGAGTGAAAAAAAAAACACGCTTATATTATCAATAACTTTCATGATATTATTAATTTCTGCATTTGTAAACACATATAAGTAAGATACAAACATCCAGGTAAATTCAATGAAAAAAAGAAAGAAAAAGTTATACACAACAATTTAGACCTATAGATGACCATATCATTTGCATAAAGATACAGTGGTAAATGTGGCAGGTCTAGTGGAAATTTGTTGATAAAGTTTGAGATAAAAAGAGGTGCTACAATAAATCCCTGTGGGGCTCAAGAGCAAATGATGGAACTGTTTTAAAGACTAAATCCTACCTTTAGCTGGAATGAACAATTGACTATAAAGTCTTTGAACAATACAGTGGCATTAGGGCTGACCCCAACAGCTTGCAGATGGAGATATAGAATTGGGTGGTTGCCATGTCAAAGGCATGGGTTTAGCCCATGAACAGAGTTTCCAGTAAGACAGTCAGGGTCCATAGAGCAGTCTTTGTGCTCTTACCAGCCCAGAATTTGAGCTGCTTGATAGGGGCAGGTGGTATTTTTGTAGGTAAGTGGTAAGTTGCTTAAATATGATTTTTTTTCAAGAATTTTACCAAGGGTGAGGATGTAGAAAAGCCTGAGAATTCTCTGACAAAGTATGTAGGTGAAAGACTACCAGATGCACACAGTACATATCAGGTATATATTCTAGACTTTGTAATTGATTTGGAGATGATCTATTTATTAGTTTGCTTCCTGCCAGAAATGTTAAGGGAAGTGAAGAAGGAAGGTTTCTTTAGTTTTACTTTTTCGGTTTTGAGTCCATGGTTGGCTTGTTTAGTCAAGTTCTTCAGAGTTTGCCAACGGTTGTTAGGAGTGAGGTATTGTCCACATATTTCCCAGGCTTCATCATGTGGTTTCATTATAGATTTTAGCTATTTGGTGAGCCATTCAGTTTGGGGGTCTTAAGATCACTGACAGTTGGGTGTCCTCAAGTGAGAGTAGTAATTCTGTTAGTTTATTTGCGGCAATGTAAGCATCATAAAGGGAGAGTACAGGGGACCAATTAACAGTGACAAACTTTGACTGTAGAACTTCGATTTTATAAAAAGGGCTTAGGTCTGAAAGGTATTAGCCTGGGGGCATTTGACTAGTAGATTTTGTAGGGAGTATGCAATAGGGTAATGATCATTAAAATTGAGTTGGCGAATGGAGATTCAGGAGCTATCCATTAACATGTACTGTGTGGAGTTCCTCACTGAAGGATAGTCTGCATGCCCTGGGATTCCATGAAAGTAACACACTGATGATTGGATGGCAGACAGCAACTCTGCGCCTATCTGGATATAAATTTCTTACTAAATTTAACTAATATACTCAAAGCAAGGATGTCACAGCTAAGCTTCCTGATGGCCCTTTGGCTGCATATTTAGTATAAACCTGTATTAACTCTATAATCCTAATGATCGTTATCATCGATATTGTTAACTCTATAATCCTAATGATCATTATCATCTATATTGTTAACTCTATAATCCTAATGATCGTTATCATCTATATTGTTAACTCTATAATCCTAATGATCGTTATCATCTATATTGTTAACTCTATAATCCTAATGATCGTTATCATCTATATTGTTAACTCTATAATCCTAATGATCGTTATCATCTATATTGTTAACTCTATAATCCTAATGATCGTTATCATCTATATTTTCATATAATCAATGTTTGTCTTACAGAAATCACCCTGTAATCCCCATTAATCTGTAACCACAAAAGTCAACAAGAGTTAACTTACAGTCACCCAACTTACATTCCAAATCGCACACAATGAGCCCATTTGTCTCTCATCTGGCAGCATCTCTTATCTATCATTTACTCAGTCCCACGTAGCATAACTTCCAGTCAGAGCATTAACGTCTGCACCTTGCATGATCAGGGATTATCAGCCAAGTCTTCAGTTACTCAGCTTTCAAGAATGAGGGTGAGAAATATTCATAATGCTGTGCTATGACAAAAATAAGGTCCCTGGAGGCTTATTTAAGACTAAGAAAATCTGTCCTGTAGCCAGGAAAATGTAAAAGGGTATTCAGTTTACAAAGTTCAGTGCAGATATCTCTTCTGTTTGGTCCCTCAAAGGGTCTTTTCTATCAAAGACACAATTAAAATCCCAGAAGTGCACTGCCCAATTTTCACTTGCATGCTTCCTTCTAATTTGCATATTGCATTTCATTTTTTTAATCCTTTAACTATGTTCATCTATGCCTCTTAATTGCATAGCTTCTGTATTCATTTTCCCTTAAGCCTGTTAAGTCCAAAGCAGTCAAAAGGAAAGCAATTGATTTATAGACTAAATACCAAAACAGTCAGTTCAGGAAAGACAAATGGGCCTGATTTATGAAGGCTTGCATGGAGTCAAAGAGCAGAGTAAGCCAGCAGACAGCCAATATGTCTGCCGAGCGATCCAGCAACAGCCGGCAGGGGCGTGCATGAGAGCTCCTAAAACTACTCTTGCACGGACAGTGTCATGTTATGCAAATTACCTCATTTGCTGCTGAAAGCTATGCAAATGAGGTAATTTTGCATTCCAGGAAACACTAACCTGTCCGTGGAAGAGTAGAGTTATTTGCAGAAATGTACTCCGTTGGTAACGGAGTACCATTCTGCAAATAGCAAAACGGAGCTATGACAGCTCCAAATAAAGGATGCATCCAGTTGAGGAAGCATGCCAATGGCCAAATATAAGGCCATTGGCATTTATATCTGTTGCAAAATAATAAAAATATATTTTTTTCCCCGATCTCCGATGTTTAAGCGTAGCGCAGCGCCGCACAAACCTGTGGCACTATAAAAACCAGAAAATAAAAAAAAGGCCAAAAATAAGCAGTTTATTAAAAATATTCTACTGCCATGCAGGTGAATGGCAGGCTGAAGACAATATGGCTACTGAGTAGTGGTTGCTAAGTGGGGAAGCTCAGTTTGAGAGATGTAACCAAGCATTAGTAGGCAATCCTATGCAAATGAGGATAAGGATAGTGAATGCCAATTTTCCCTGCCATGTGAACCATGTCCCTAGAGTGTAAGTGTAGGATTAGGAGAGTAGTAGAGTAGAAGATAGGTGACATCATGAGGAGGTATCTATGAAAGACTGTAAGCTTATTGGAGCAGAGTGGCATGTGTTTGCTGTGAGTTACTCAGGACTGGAAGAGGCATGTCTACAGTTGTCTTAACTGAAACCCAGAAACCGAAGGTGTATGCCGTGGATATCACTAAAGATTCTTGCAAAGATGCTTACACTGTGTGCACGCGTGTGGGGCCTGTAAACCCGTCTAAGCCTGTGTGCGCATGTGTGCACCCGTGTAAGCCTGTGTAAGGCTGGCTAAGCCTGTGTGCATGGATGTGCACCCGCCTAAGCCTGTGTAAGCCTGTGTAATCCTGTGTGCGCACGTGTGCACTCATGTGCGCATGTTTGCGCTTGTTTGCGTGGCGCTGCTCCCTGGTGAAACAGAAAGGGAAAAGGAAGGAAAAGAAGTAGTAGGAAGTTAACCAAGGAGAACTAGCAGAGCTGCCAGGTGTAATCAATCAGAATCAGCCAATTACACAGGCAGTACACTAGCCCAGCCCAGCCCAGCACTTAAAACTCTGCAAATAACATTCCCCATGTTTTACTCAGAAGCACTGTAACACTGCAGTATACAAAGAGAAGTGAAAACTTAAAAAGCTTAACTGAAACAAAAAAATGTTAGGGGCTGCCATTGCTATTATAAGGCAACATGTGCAAGATGCTGAGTGTGGTGCCATTGCGAATGCTGCTGAGCAACCCACAGTGAGGAGATGGAGAAGAGTGTACAGACCCAGGGTAACCTACCAGTGGTTACATGAGCTGGAGATAGTGGAGGGTTATAGAGTGGACAGAGACCTCCTGCAGCAAATTGTTGAGCTGTGCAGGCCACGCCTCACACACAGAACCAACAGAGGGGAACCCATCCCAGTGGAAACCAAGGTATGTGTTGGCCTAAGAATACTAGCAACAGGTACCTTCCAGAGACCAACTGGTGATATGATGGGGATTTCACAGGCATCAGCATCCAGGGTACTGCACCAGTTCCTGAATGCCATGTCAGCACATGTCGGTGATCATGTATATTTCCCCAATTCCCGTGAGGCATTGGCCAGCAATATGCGTCTCTTCCAGCAAATACCAGAATACCCTGAGGTAGTGGGTGCAATTGACTGCACACACATACACATCAAAGTACCAGCCGGTGAGCGGGGTAGGGCCTACATCAACCGCAAGGGCTTCCACTCCATCAACTGCCAGGTTGTGTGCGATGCCCAGGGCATAATACTGAATGTGTGTGCTGGCTGCCCTGGAAGCTACCACGATTCCCATATCTGGCATCTGATGCAGCTGTACCAGACATTTGCCAATGGGGACATCCCTGAAGGTCACCTAGTGGGGGATGCTGGATATGCACTGGAGCCGTGGATGATGACACCCATCAGAAATGTACACACACCTGAACAAGAACACCATAATGAGGCACACGCACAAACACGAAATTTAATTGAGCGTGTATTTGAGATTCTCAAGTCACGGTTTCGGTGCCTGGACACATCTGGTGGAGCCTTGCAGTACTCACCAACTACATGTACCCAAATTGTCATGGTATGTGCCATGCTACACAGTATGATCCTGCGAAAACAGCTGCAGCAGGAACATCATGGGGCATGGCCAAACAGCCCCCCACCATTGCCAAGACCTGCACAGGCACAGTGTGACTTGGAGGAGGAACAACCTGAGCCTGCCCCAGTAGGCAGAAGGAGGCATGCCCAGTATGCCTTGGCCTTGGCAAAGAGGCAACGCATAGCACATACACTGGCTCAGTAGGAATCTTGAAAATGATACCTCTCTCTGACTCGCACATAAAATAAAAGGGATGCCTAACTTGACACTACCTGTTTTCAAACATGTATAGGGAGTTTACTATGTACATCCGACATAAGCAGCCCTGCAGCACCACCTGAGGCATGATTGTCATGTTTTAAGCAATATAAAGAAGTGCTAAGCAGCTTTTACCACTATTTAGTATATGTAAACAAAATTGCCCGTGCTAACTAGCGCAACATCGGGCAACACTGAGCAAGGTTGGGCAAGGTCAGGCAAAGTCGGGCAAAGTTGGGCAATGTCAGGTAAACATGCTCATATTTGATTTACTGTTCCTTAAACAGTCTGGTCTGCCCAGCATGAAAATAAAAAGCAGTGACAGGGCTTGAACCCAGGATACTGTGCACTATAGTCACAATACTGAACCACTAAGCCATGACGGCATTACACTGGCACAGACACAGCAATTGTACACTAATGCAAACACAAATAAATGCTGTATCATGACCCTAAAGAGGCATATGGGTAACCTCCCCCACAGGCCTATGCAGACAGATCATACTGGGCATGCTCACACACTTAGGCCATGTCTGAGTACAGCAGTGGGCCACACATATCTGGCAATTGCATGTTTCACCCCAGGAACCTGTCACTATTCACCAATCCTGCCTTTTGCACACAGTAATATGAAAACAGACACTTATAATATATTGGAACCCTGTCATAATCAAACTATGTACCACAAGTACTTAAGTTGTTCACAGAAAGTGAAAAAGCAAAGAAGATCAATACACCTGCAATCAGTATCATCAACAAACAATGCGCACTCCAAATATTATCCAATCCATGTTCTGGCAAAAGAATCTGTGAAGGAGTCCATAGAGAACCATGACACTTCCTTCCACTATGTCATAAATAGCAATGTACACTCATATATGTCCTGAGTCAGTGCAAACTGTAAATGACTTGCATTGCCAACATCCTGTCAGACAGGCCCATACATACATACCACCCTCTCACTGACAAAAGGCCCTATCATCATACCTGGAGATTGTGAAAGCACAGATATCACATATAGAATGGTTAAACAGCTCCTTCCAAACCTGAAAACACTGCGTCTATGGGATTAAATTGTTTCCCTAGCTGTGTCATAAGTGAACTCCAGAACAAACAGAGCCTGCACCTGTACAGTCTGTTGAGACTCATCCTCTGTACAGGATATGAAACTGTTGAACGTGTTACAGCACCGTTTGACACACTCCACAAGTGTTGGTGCACAACAGAACATGGGAACTATTGTCTTATAAGCCTACTAAGCCTGATCTGCAAGGCCATGGAGTCCATCATGATGGAACTCATAAACAGAGCTATTGGGAGCCTACAAACACCCAACCCTACCAATTTTGGTTTGGTCATGGGCAGATCATGGTTCCCAAACCTGCTAGACTGTTTACAAGGCAGTCACCCAGGACATACATCAATGAAATGAGCTACACATGTCCCACATAGACCTTGAAAAGCCCTTTGCCAACATCCCAGACACATGTCGTATCCACCAAATCAATAACCTGTGCATAAATACGTTAGTCATCTGATGGATTGCCAGCTGGGGCACAGATAGATCACACAAGGTAAGAATTGTGGTCTCCTGTACAAGCTGGCAACAACAGCTGTCCACCATGGCTCAGTCCTGGGACCCCTTCTGTCTGGTGTATACTTTTTAGAAATACAGTCAAACACAGGAGGGCTATGTTTAGCAAAGTTTGTGGATGACTGCCAAAAAGTTGTCATAATCGATGTCTGGGACAACAGAGACATCCTTAAAAAGGGTCTCAGTCAGACAGATGTGGTGTCAAAAGTATGTCCTCGAGCTACAGTCATACAAATACCACATAGGTGCCAACACCCTAAATATGGAGGTGATAATAAGGGATCTATGGACAAATGTGGATAGTCATCTGTACTTCCAGAAACACATTCACAAAGTGGTCAGAAAATCATGCTGTGTTCCCACAAACTGCCAAGGTCTTTGCATGTAGGTCAAAGGAGGTTCCCTCTACCCATCAGTCATCAGACCCGTCAGAGAGTACCACAACACACCTGCGATGAATCTGACTAGGCACCTTCAGCAGCTGGAAAGACCAATGAAGTACCTCAACAGGAGGATTACTGGCCTGAAACAGTTGCCCCATGCAACAAGACTGAATTTAACTCAATCTGTACTCCGTTGCATACTGTCTACTCAGGAGATCTCTGCCCAACAGACAGTTCCATGTCATGGCAACACTCCGATCTGCTCTGAGTTACAGCTCAATGACACTAAATATACAGACGCAACTGATGTTGCCAACATCCTGGCAGATAGGATCAGTGTTAACCTTACCCCCTCTCACCCATGAAAGAACACATCTCTATAATGGAAGACTGCAAAGTTCCTGTCATCACTGCTGCACAGGTAAAAAACACTCTCCAAAGCCAGTATCACAGCATCCATGGGACCAGATAACTTTCCAGGCTGTGTTCTACACAAACTACAGAATGAACAGGCACCACACCGACGTACCATGTTCAGTCATAGCCTCACCTCAGGATCTGTGCCTGCTGAATGGTGCACAGCGATGGTTATCCCACTACACAAGGGTGGAGACACCACGGACCCCAGGAACTAGCACCCCAGTAGCCTGATGAGCCTGCTCTGCAAGGCCATGGAATGTATCATCATACAACTTATAAAAAAAGACATTGGTAATCCCCAAACTCTGGACCACAACCATGTTGGGTCTGTAAAATGCAGATCATGTCTCCTACACTTGATAAATGACATTGAAGCAGTCACCAGAACCGTAGACAAGGGTAGGGTGTTTTGCACAGCCTATGTAGATCCTGCCACGGCTTTCAACACCATCCCACACTCTGGAATTATAGATAAACCCACTAAACTAGGTATAACTTGCTATGTCACAAGATGGGTTGCCAACTGGCTTACTGACAGAACACACACTGTGAAAGTAGCAGACTCCAAGTATGACTTTGGACCAGTGACGAGTGCAGTACCACAGGACCTAGTCCTGGGTCCTGTCCTGTTTTGTATCTACTTCCCTGAACTAAACTTTAACATGGAAGGTCTGTGGCTAATGAAGTTTCCAGATGACTGCAAACTAGGAGCCATAATTGTAAATGCTAAAGATGTGAACACCCTACAAAAGGGCCTCACTGAGACAGATGGCTGGTGTCAAAGCCATGGGCTCAAGCTCAATGCCAAAATGTGCATTGTCATCCCCTTTGGTAAAAACTCTGTAGCCATGAACTATAACATAGGCGGTAGTATACTTAACACTGAAAGTGTGATAAAAGACCTTGGGTCACAGGTGGACAGTGGACACACCTGTGATAATCACATCCCCACAGTAGTCAGGAAATCCTTCTATGTGGCACACCTCATCACAAAAGGTGTCTCATGCAGAATAGAAGAGAACATTATTCCCCTCTACTCATCACTCACTAGATCCATAATGGAGTACAACGCCCCTTTTGCTATGTACTTCATAAGACATGTACAACAACTGGAAAGCCTGCAGCAATACCTCACAAAGAGCATTAGCAGCCTGAAATACATGCCATATACAGACCATCTCAAAATGCTCCAGCTGTACTCTCTCGCATATCACCTACTCAGAGGTGATCTCTGCCTAACATACAAAGCTATGTCAAGCACAGAGTGTTGGACATGGTTCACGTAAAACACTCACAAATCCTCTGATCTTCGGACCCAAAACCATGAGTGAAATACAAAAGGAAGGGGTGTATCCATTTACCTTATGGATACCCATACCATCAGGTTAGTGGCACAGCATGAGGCCTTGGAGACCATGCAAGTGCAACTAACATTGAGCAAAGCTGCTTATCAGATTGTAGCTTGCTACAGATCACCTACCTTGTCTCAGGAACCTCACTCAGTATTCCTGAGAACAGTGGAAAATATAAAGGTCCTATCAAACACCATTATATGAGGAGAATACAACTACCCAAACACTGAGTGGGAGAATTACTTGTGTACAACATCCTTTGCCCAATGTTTCCTAGAGTTTAAAACCCAAACGCCCTGGAACAGCTGGTCACCACGCCCACTAGAGGTGACAACATACTGGACCTGATCATCACCAACATGGGGTACCAGTGTTCCACGGCAGAGATAAACCCCTCGCTGGTAATATCAGATCATAAAGTGATCACACTGGACATCCACATCCCCCCTCCAGTCAAGGAAACCACTGTGAAGACATTTTCAAAAGCAAACTGCACACTTCCCAAGACCAAAGTGGAAAGTTCCAAAGCCCCCTTGCTATAGGATAATGCTATACAATCTGCCAAATCATTTACAAGTGCATTCTATGAGCATCTACAGGGATGCAGGGATCGAGACATGCCAAATAAAACCAAGATGCACCCCTCCAAAAACAAGAAACCAATCTGGTGGTCATCGCCCATAAAAAAGCTATACAACAGAAGGAGGAAACGAACACATGATAGCGCAAACTTCACAAAAGGAAAGGCATCACTGATCATTATTAGGAAGACACAATGATCGCTCATAAATGAATCCAAGGCCAGTTTCTAAAGACAAATTGCCAAGGAATGTAAGAATAACAACCACAAATCCTTCATTAGCTATACCAAACATTTAGGTGGCAACTTCCAAATATGCTGTCAGCTACTGACAAATGGCAAGAAATACACTGAACCAACTTACATTGGCCACATCCTGGGGGACAGGTTCAGTGCAAACTCCACCACCATTACCCCCAAAAGGGCCTGTGTCCATCCCAGAAGTATGCAGAGCCCCAGACTTCATGGACATGCATGTAAAGACACCTCTCTCCAAAGCTAAGAACACAGCATCAATGGGACAGGATAGTGTTCCAGGATGCATCTTACACCAGCCCCAAAAGGAACTACAACCTCACCTATATTCACTATCCAGACTCAACCTTACCACAGGCTATGTACCCAAAGAATGGCATACACCAACAGTCATCCAGCTCCACAAAGGGGGTGCCACAACAGAACCTGGAAACCATTGCCCTATAGGTCTACTCAGCCTGGTCTGCAAAGCTATGGATCAAATGATCATGGAACCCATAAACAGAGACATTGGGGACCTGCAGACACTGGACTCTACCCAACTTGGCTTTGTTAAAGGATGATCCTGCCTCCTAAACCTAGTTGACTCATTTGAAACAGTTACCAAGGACATAGATGGAGGTGAAAGTAGTCCACACAGCCCACCTGGACCTCACTAAGGACTTTCGACACCATTCCCCACTCTGTCATCATGGACAAGCATACCAGCTTGAACATTAACAGCTATGTCACAGGATGGGTGGGTAACTGGCTCACAGATCAAACACACATGTTCAGAGTTGCAGGTACCATGTCCGACTATAAACCAGTCACAAATGGCATCCCACAGGACTTGGTCCTGGGACACCACCTGTTCAGTAGATACTGCTCAGAGGTACAGGCAAGCATGGGAGGAGTATGGCTGAACAGGTTTGCAGATGACTGCTAACTGTGGTCCATAATCAACTCTATGGCTGATACAGACATCCTCCAGAAGGGTCTTACAGAGACAGATACCTGGTGTCAAAACAATGCCCTCAAGCAGAATGCCAAAGAATGCATAGTCATTCCTTTGGATAAAACAAAGTGCACACAAATTACCACATAGGTGGTAATCCAGTATGTACGGAGAAAGTAATTATGGCCCTGGGACCCAGGGAGATAGTAAACTCTCCTTTGATGATCACATGGCCAAAGTGTTTAGAAATTCCTTCTATGTAGCCCACCTAATGTCACCTAAAGTAGCCCACTTTGTCTAGTCTGATGATGTCACCATCCTACAAATATACCTGTGGAAAGGAAAACTTCCAGTAATGTGTTTAGCGCGTCATGTTAATGCGTACTCCTCCAGTATCATAGATTAGTTAGGTTGGTGTTTGAATCCTGCACTTTATGTGTGTGTGTGTGATCTCCTTGGAGAAGAGCAACCTTTTTGGAGACTACTAAAACACCTTAGTGGAATACTTAACTTTGTCAAGTCTGATGATGTCACCATCCTACAAATATACCTGTGTAAAGGAAAACCTCCAGTAATGTGTATAGCGTGTTGTGTTAATGCGTACTCCTCTAGTATCATAAAGTAGTTAGGTAGTGGTTTGAATCCTGCACTTGACAACTGTGTGTGTGTGTGTAATCTCCTTGGAGAAGAGCAACCTTTTTGGAGAGTAGTAAAACACCTTAAAAGTGGGATACTTATCTTTGTCAAGTCTGATGATGTCACCATCCTACAAATATACCTGTGGAAAGGAAAACTTCCAGTAATGTGTATAGCACACCGTGATAATATGTACTGCTCTATTATCATACAGTAGTTAGGTAAGGGTTTGAATCCTGCACTTGGTGAGTGTGTGTGCTCTATGTGTGTGACACTGTTGGTCAATGTGTTGTGGCTTTTGCTTTTACTACTGTATGACATATCAGTATGACAACAGTATGTGCATTGCACATGTCAGGTAGCTGTGTGGCAAATACATATACATACATGTGACCTCAATTATTTCATAGGTGGGAACCCTGCTTTCTCCATGAACACATCTGTTATCTTTGCCAGAGTGTGCTGCCGCTTTCCAGACCTTAGGTCACATCTGTATGCTTGTGACAAGCCCAGCGACTGCAGTGATCCCTGGCCTAGGTCATCCGTGTCACACACACTCATTACAGTTTCTATTGCATAGTGTGAGTGAGGGTTTATGACTGAGGTATATTTCAGACCTGTTCAAACGCAGCAAAGTCTGTCAATGATGGCTATTCATTATAGGTGTAGAACAACCTTTGTGGATATGCATGCAGACCCCTTATTGCTTATGTGATCCCCGAGGGATTTCAAAATACCTTTGGAACTGTGATTACCAAAGGAGAGATGACGTAACACTTGGCTGCATGTACACATTGGTACCTGTTCAACATGTTGGTGGCTACTACCTATGTGGTACTGTGCGGATACTATGTTTTGTAAAGGTGGATGATTATGCTTTAGTTGGCTTATAGCTTTACAGCATGGGTTTGACAACAGCTACCTGTCTGTATGATACATTTGTGGAAGATGTGTGTGTCATCTGGAGAATGCATTATAGGCCACAATATGCATTTCCAGACGTGAACGGACATATCCCTACCGTGATTGCTTGTACATAAGAGAGCTATATGCCAAACAGGAGTGCTCTCAGGAATGGGTGCAGGTGAATACCACTGGTTACTGGCATAGTATAGTACCTGAAGGATCCAAATGTTACTGTGTGTCCTACATCTGTGTGTCAGTTGTCAAGATATCATCTAACAATTGTGTATGATCAGGCTGTTGAGGTTATGTATACTACCAGAATGCAAAACATTGACAGATTGTAACAGTATCACCCACAGCACAGTGTCAAACCATGTCATACACACATGTGTACTCAAGTTCCACAATGTGTGTAGTGCAATGCATACTGGCCACCAATAGGAACTATGGAGTGTTACTGTGTAATACAGGGCATGTCACCCTGCCCATGTGTCCGCTATGCACGTACATGCAGACAGTGCACCTCCACCATGTTCACAAATGTACACCTGCAAATCTGTGCTACACACATCCCACTCGTACTGTCTACTCTATAACACATGCTGCCAATAGTATACACATCGGCCAAGTGGCACGTGGGCGGACAATACACTACTGGAACTAACACTGGTGTAAACAATGCTACATTGACAAACAGCTTTAATGCATCATGCCTGCTCAGCTACACCTTCAAGGATATCATTACACTTTACTGCTGACAACATGCTAACATTGCTATACTGCTATAAAGTCACCCTGTGCATCAGCACCATAGTAGCCTGTTCCTGCATCAATGTTACAGATGACAGGAGGTGGCACAGGTTTCATCATATGCACAGGGTGTGTTGTTGGTTTGCCAGAGCCCTACATTGAGTCATTCAATCGACATTTATGTGTGTGTGTGTGTGTGTGTGTGTGTGTGTGTGTGTGTGTGTGTGTGTGTGTGTGTGTGTGTGTGTGTGTGTGAGGGCCAAGAGTACTGCTATGGGTCAATGTTGATGTAATGTGTGTGGGTATGTGTTAGCCCTAGGTGTCTGGTTTCTGTGTGTGTGTGTCTGCATGCACGCAGTTCCACCATGTGGCTGCCATATATGTGGATTTGTGGGACAGCCACAGACTGTACCTGCCAGGCTTTACAGATCACCATCTCTGGCCACGGATACAGTACCTGTGCCTGGCAGGTGTGCTACTGACAGTATCAGGTACTAAGCCAGACTGGGTACTATCCTCAGAGGTGGACAGATGTACACTGGACCCAGGTCCCTGCTGAGACTGTCCAGAGCCACATGCACGTGGTCTTCTAGGATGGTCTATGGACAGCCCACCCCCAACATTGCTGGTGCTGGTACTGGCACTATGGGAGCGGCTGTGACTTGAGGGACATCCGCGGTGATTGCCAGTTGCTGATGTTGCCGGCATACATCCACGTCAACGTCTCAACTGTCCTGCACCATCCTGACACATGGACATGACATTGTGGAGGACATCTGATGTCTCACCCCAATGTCTATCAGTGACCTCAGTGTAATTATGGATGGCACTTGCTAGGTCACGGATACTGTCAATTACAGTGGTGTTATGTGCCCTCTGTGCCCTTAGTCCCTGTCTGGTGTACCGTTCCATACATGCCTGTGCCTCCATGACAGCCTGGAACATGTGTGAGGTTGTAAGACCTGTGGCACATCTGCCAGGGGCATAATGAGCAGCAGTGCTCCGATGAGAACCCCTGGACATCTGCCTATGTGGTACCCTTCCAGACATCTGGGTATGGCTGCTGTGTCAGGATGCATGTGCCATAGATACCACACTGTCCTGACCAATGCTGACTGTACACTGTCCCTCAGCTAAGGGCATTGGTGATGGATGTATTGGCAGTATGACTGTGTGCATGGATGGGGTGGACACTTGTGTACTGATGATTGGTGGCCCAACGACAGACCCTGGCAAACATGCCTGTGCCTCAGCACACCTATCCTCATTATCACTATTTGGCTCAGTGACATCGGGTTCCCTGCTGCAGTGAACCAGCCCAACCTCAGCACCTGTGAGAGGAAGACAGGAAACACACTTTATGACCTGTACATGATATCGGAACACATGCACACATGCACATATGAACACATGAACACATGCACACATGCACACATGCACACATAAACACATGCACACATGCACACATGAACACATGAACACATGCACACATGCACACATGAACACATGCACACATGCACACATGAACACATGCACACATGCACACAAATACACTCTCCTCACTAAAGCAGACACACACACACACACACACACACACACACACCACAAGCAATCCAGAACATACTCAATAGTGGTTGATGGTGGGGTACAGTATCACAAGCCAAACAGTCATATCACACATGTCAGCATGCAGGACGTGTGTTGCTCAACAGCATGCAGTGCGAGTGTAGACAGCCCTTGCTAATAACAGTATACATGACTTTGATGCATGTGTGTTGTTGTTCAGTGATTGGCCTCACCCTGGAACGCAATGTGTACATGGACACAACATTGCTGTGCAAGTATTAAAAGCTCTGCAATGTGTATTCCCGGTCAACAAATGTTAAATAAAATGTCCTGTGCACCATCACTCACAGGTATACATACCATGGCTGGATGTGTATCTGTGTGTCACATAGATATCCATTTCTGATTAGAGCATCTGCGTCTTTAGCAGATAATTGTGGGCACAGGTTTAGCACATGCATGCTATGTATACACACAGGATGAGTGGTGCATGTATACCTGATGGCATACCATTGCTCAACATAGCCATTGTACAGTGGTTATGGTGAGTGTAGGACATATTGTGGACATGCCAGTGTCAGCCATGACATGGCATGCTACAGCACAACTGCAACATTAAACATCACACATACCCAATGTGTGTCATGTGACCTATATACTCAATAGCATTACAAGACATATATGTGTCACTTTGTACAAATGGTGATTGCTATGCATATTGTGTATAGGTGCATATGTTTGCACACACACAACATTGAGGTGCATAGCAATGAATGCTATGTGTAGTACTGTGATTACTGTAACTGGGTGGGGTGTAGTACCATGAGCCATCATCATGCAGCATCATGTGGTCACTCAAGGCTACTAATGTGTGCCAGACTGGCACCTAGCATGCTGTACCTGAACTGCAGTGCCATGGCTACATTCACCATTTCACAGCCAGTTGCTACATGGGTTTGTAAGGTGCCCAATAAGAAGCATTGCCTAACATGAATGTGTTATGTGTTGAAGAGTGTTGCACAGCCCCATGATAGGCCTCTACCCCTCTGGTATATTATGTGTGCTGTGTGGATGACATTTGGGATACTGGAGTGTGACCTTACAGCGGGTGTCTGAATACGCCATGTGTAGCATATTAACGTGTACTGCGTATGACAAAGTTGTGTATGTTGTGTGCATGTGTATCGACTCTGCCTATCCAATGTTCACTACAGTGTTGCCACAATTGTGTGGGATGCTCTGTGTATTGCATGTGTTTCAGGCAGCTACTCACATTACTGAGATGTGCATAGTCTCACAGCAAACATGCACAGCATGCATTATGCGTAGGTGTGTTACGTGTACATGGCCTACACCTCACCTACGACATGCACATTTAATTTGCAATATTAAATGTCGAACACACTCACCAGCATGGGTCTGCTGCCTTGCTGTCACACCAGAGGGACCTACAAGGATATGAAACAGTTTTCAGTGGCAACAACTGTGGCATTGCTACTGTGGGTTTGCAATCTTACAGTAGTACAATGGTTGACAGTCACAGGCCTACAGATTATGTTACAAATTATCAGTATTGCACAACACCAGGTTCCACATCTTCTAACTACACAGTACACATCTCACATATGCATGATCTACCAATAGAGGTAACAGTAGTCTACAGATATGCCATGTTACCTGCACGCTCCGTGTCAACTCGCTGGGTAGCTCCGGCCTCCATGATGATACATGTTTGCTGTTGTTGTTGTTGGTCAGGAGCCACCAGGCTCAGGAGCAGCTCCTCCACTCTGGTGAGGGGGGGGTGGATGGCTACCCCACCACCTGTGGCAAGCTGTTGTCTACGGACATTAGACGCATGCTGCCGGACATGTCTAAGTAAATAACTGCAGTGATGGTGTACCTGCTCATAGGTCCGGTTATGCATGCCTATGTCATTTACCCGACGGACAACATCTTGCCACAGTGCAGTCCACTCATGCTGGTCCTGGCTGGTTCTTGAGAACTGAGAAAAACACACTTTATAGTAGCAAAGCTTTCGGATAAAATCTTCCTCAATACTAATATTAGTATTGAGGAAGGATTTTATCCGAAAGCTTTGCTACTATAAAGTGTGTTTTTCTCAGTTTTGGTTGTTATTCATATTTCCTTGCAGCTTGTTCTTTGGTTCTTGAGAACAGCAGGGTGTAGTGCTGAACCAGGCTGGTTGTTATCACTTCATCATCTGCCTGGCTATAGGTAGGGTTGCGATGGTAAGCCATGACCCTGGAAGACAATGAAACAATATATGTGAGCAAGTCATGCGGCACACTTAACATTCTAAAGTACAGATATCACTGAACTTCCATATATAGCAACCTATTGGCTGTCAGAGGATACACACTTTCAATACCACATATCAGTGCTCAACCCACAACTGCCTGACAGTGCCTGACATGCTCTATATATCAAACCATGTTCTGCACAGCAACAAAGAGAAACCAGTATGTAAGACTATACAACAGTACATGGCACACTGTATGCGACACAATGCACAACCTAGACACAGGAGGTATATATCAAGCTAATGCATACAGAAATATGTCATCCATTGCAATGATTGTAAAGTCCAGTTACAGTATTACCAGTATACCACACTAGTTGTTGATGGCAAACCCCTTCCTAACATAAGTGCACGTTCGTGAATATAAATGGCATACTGCTGTACTAGACTATACATGTTGCTAGATACGCACTTATATCCTGTGACACACATATGACTGAGGGCATGTTACAGGCATACCCACACACACATCAGACATACATACAAGACACAAAGGTATGGCAACCCAGATGAGCTTTACCTGTGTACCATACAGTACTGTGTGTCAATACTTACAAAACCTTATGCCTGAGGTATGTAATCTGTGAGGACTACAGGGAACACACAAAACAGTGGTTACAAGCAATGTGGACATACACCATACTGTGCTGTTTAGGCCTACAGCTTCAGGTAGTACTACAGTTCATACGGGATTTGGATTCACCAGCAGTACCAATCAATAAGCATACATGTACTGCTTTAGCCTACAATGGCACACCCCAGTCGACACCAAGGGACTATGTCAGACTGTATGCCACACAGCTTTTTCTGCCTAGCAATAGCATACACATCTTTTGCTGGGATCAGAGCTAGCACACAAAATACCATGACACCTAGCAATAGCATACACATCTTTTGCTGGGATCAGAGCTAGGACACAAAATACCATGACAGAAACAGTTTCCCACTAAGCTATCACACATATGCACAACTTTGACACATTCACCAACAAATTCACCATCACACTCAGTCAACCTCACATAGCAATTATTGCAACAAGTACATGTGGGTGTGTATCGGTTCATAGGTAGGTAATAGGCTATTAGCCCTAGGGCCTATAGAAGCCTAACCATACGCTACCCTGGCCTTTGACACACATGTAATTTAATTTCACGTGCCCCTGTCAAGCAGAGCCACAGAGGTGACACCCAGGGTGTATTTCCTATCTCCCATCCAATCATCAGGATTATTCATGGTGACTGCTAATGAGGAGCTTTGTTTGCTATTGATAGGTGGTTTATTCCAGAGTATGGGATGTCTCTGAGATAGGAATCTATCCCTCCAGCATGTTCTGTTTATTGAGGTGACAAGGTTAGGTCCCTAGAGTGTGTAGCTCGTAGGGATTGTGATCTGTTTATGTGGAGCATGTCCAACAGCTCTGGGTTTGACATAGCTTTGTATGTTAGGCAGAGGTCACCTCTGGGTAGGCGGTATGCGACACAGTCTAGCTGTGGTTTTGTGGGACGGTCTGCATAGGGCATTTGTTTGAGGCCAGCATTACTCTTTGTGTGGTATGTCTGTGGCCTTTTCAGTTGCTGTAGATGTCTTGTGAGGTACATACCAAATGGGGCATTGTACTCTGTAATGGGTTTTATGAGTGATGAGTAGAGGGGAACACTGACCTATATTTCCCTGGATGACATACCTTATGTGATGAGGTGTGCCACATAGACAGATTACATGACTAGTGTGGCACTGTGATTATCACAGGGGAGACTACTCTCCACCTGTGTCCCATGGTCTCTTATCACACTTTCGGTGTTAGGTACACTACCACCTATGTGGTAGTTCATGGGTACAGAGTTTTTGCCAGAAGTACGCATGAGTCCATGGCTGTGTCACCAGGCATCTGTCACAGTAACGATGACCATGTCTCTCTCTCTCTCTCTCTGTATATATATATATATATATATATATATATATATATAGACATACATATTAACATACATTGGTGTACATATAGATATAGATATGGTACATATACAGTCCACCTTTCATGGTGGGAATATCAATTATGCGAAGGTTGTGAGGTATACAGTTATGTAATAATATTGCACAGTCTTGTGCAGAATGCATTGAACGTGTTCTCAGCCCATTTAGCTTTAGCAGGGTTCACTGGCTGCAACACTGCAAACCTGACAAATCATACCCACAGCATTTAACCACCACATGTCATATACCAGCACTGTATGCTGTCTTATTTGCCACACACTACAACCTACATAGAAATATGCACATAACAACCTTCAACAACATATATATGTCCACCCTTCACAAACAGTTGCAGTATGTCCCTTGCTCTATGCACATGTACAGATGCTAATATATCTGACACAGAAAGATCTCTCCATATGTGTGTGCCATACACAGACAAGGTCCACACTGTTGTAAGTCCGTGGACCTCACGGCTGACCTGTTGGGCCTTACTGCAACATGAACAGGTGTCACATGTGAGCATACAGTAATATTAGAGGGTGTATATATAGCTGCAAATGCTAGATTAGCATACTAGCCTGGTACAGCAGTTGCCAATGCTAAGCTACACATTAATATGACTATCATGCATTTGTTACTCTGTCACATCCATGTTTATATAGCTGTATGCACTACTCCCGCAAACAGCCATTGTACACACTACTGTACAGAACACAGATAACATGGATCAGATGTTTGACATTTAATGCTGAGCTACATATGTCACAGTTATATCCCACTGCACAGAGCTACAGACAGATTTGTCCATGGCAGTAGTTATGCAGGGCATCTGTGCATAGATACGTACTGCTGCCACATATGGATGATTCAAAGTCTGTAGAGTACTCTTCAAAAACATCTACAACATGCCAGTAAATACATATCTGTTGCATACCTTTCCTTTGTATGTGTTTGTAAATTTCAGTTCCGTGTGTCTTTTTTTTTTTTTTTTTGGTTTTTGTTTAATTTTATATATATATATATATATATATATATATATATATATATATATATATATATATATATATATATATATATATATATATATATATATATATATTATTTTGGTTTAATTATAATTTTTTTTGTTTATTTAGTTATTTTTTTTCTGTTGCTGTTGTTGTTGATGTGGATGTCGGTGTATGTTTGTCTGTGTCTCCGTCTCTGTCTCTGTGTGTCTCTCTCTCTCTCTCTCTCTCTCTCTCTCTCTCTCTCTCTCTCTCTCCGTATGAGCAATGGAATTATTGCATGTGTGGACAGCAAGTACAGCCTGCTTTTATAGGTATCTGCACATGTGCATGTGATGGCCTCTGCACGAATTGGTGGCCACCATTTGGTAATTGCATGCAGCCTGCTGTGTGGTGATTGCAGTACTCACTGTCATAGCAACCCAGTGCTATAAATTGCTAAGTCAGGTAGGCATAGCCCTTTCAGCTTTCCAAAGTGGGGCCCATGCTTGGCTGCTGTGGACACCGTTGTGTAAGTCAGAAGGTTGATATACGTCTTATATCTTAAACTATGGGAGTAGCCAGTGATTTGAATGTTGTACTTAGACCTGAATTTTACCACTTCCAGTACACAGTTGTCAGCGTAGAATTGTACTCACCCCTACAAATGCTAACACAAGATACGTGGGAGTATGTCGTTTCTTTTCTACCTATACAATTAGCTGCCATACATAAGTAGTTATTGAGATTTATTCATTTGGCACATGTACTGTTTGTGAACTGCTATACTGTGAATATTAATGTACTCACTTCTGCACAGTTTGTGCCTTTTTATTGTTGACATTAGCACAGGATGCTCAAGAAAACTAGACAATTCCAGTACTGAGTATGCCTACCTACATCCTTGGTGGACCCTGAACACAGAGGTATTTTGTACATTTGGGTGCGGATTGTCCTGCTATGATACTGTGTGGGGGTTGTAAAGTGCTGCTGTAACATTATTTACTGCTAGAATGGCTGGTTCTGTTATCACAGTCATGTAATGCAATTCCACAACAACTACTGGTAAAGTTCCACAGAACAGGTTTTGTGTTATGGCATTCCTATCTTTCCTTTACATTCAGTCATTCTGATGCATGATATATCTATTTCAGCAACAACCTGCTGTATATCTGTTGTGGCTTAGCGGTACTTCATGGAGTCTAGTGTGTCCAAGGTCTGGGATTTGAGACTGACAGAGGTGTTTTATTTTGCTGCTGAGCAAAACAAGGGCCCTCACATGCAGGGTGACTAAGGCACTTTTAAGCAGTTGTAAGCGGGTTTGCGTGGGTTTGCGTGAAGCTTAGAAATACTTAGCTAAGAGCACACAAGCGCACACTCGCACAAACCCGCTAACTACTGCTTAATGGTGCTTACTCCCGCTAACCCCTGCTCTCATTTCTTTGAAAGAAAAAAAATGGGGAGATAGGAAAGTGGTGAAAAAGGGGCACAAAGAGGGAAAGACAGTAGGGAAAACAGCTCGGGATGTGCAGGACAGGTGTAGGGAAGGTCCATAGCTGTCCATTTCTTTAAAAGCAACAGCTGTGCATATGCTAGAAATTTGGAGGCAAATATGAAACCTTCCACCCCTGAGAGAGGGGTGAGGACAACAAAGTATGTTGTACTGCCAATTAAATATCAGTTTATGTGTCCAGTGGACATGTGTGCAAAATGGGCAGCTATGTATGGGGCGTAATTTTTTTTTGGGAGCAGATTGCCCTTTTTTTTTTCAGGTGAGAGTGGAATGTGTGGTAGGGGAAGTGGGTATGTATGGGGAGGTAGGTTGGGGAGGTAAACAGACAAGACAAACAAGACACATACAGGGGTGGAATATGACACATGTGGTGGGTGAAATCCATTGACGGGGAAGGATGTTTGGAAATCGCAAGCCCATGAGCCCACAGATGGCAACAGTGGAACTGAGATCCCCACCCATGGGCAGTCACCACTGCACCTTCACAGCCCAGAGGGTGGCTGTGCTGGGGGCTGCGTAGGAGGGGCAGGCTCACCCATGAGTCGCGCCACACGTGCCTCAAGCTGGCATAGAGGATCAGCGACTGAACGCTCGATCTCCCTATGCACCACAGCCCGGACCGTTCGGAGGGTGATAGGTGGCCCTCCTCCAGCCATGCTTGCATGGGGGAATGAGCCCCATCCCCTGCAGCACTTCCACCTGAAGGTGGCACAGGACCAACGGAGGAGGAGGTCCCGGGCTGGGCACCGGACCTGCTGGTGCCAGGTGCCATCGCCAGCTGAGGTGGGACAGGTGGGTCGGCTGGGACTGGCCTTCCCATACGTTCTAGGTTTAGGAGGATTTAATGACAATATGGGTTGTTAACAGCCAACAGCATTCCAAATTAGTTGTAACAGCATGCAGTAGTATTCCCATTAACCCAACACACCAGAGTTCCAACAGTTGAACAGCAGGCATAACACATGCATATATAGAACAACAGTGGACATTCCAACAGCATGCAGGATTGATTGGTGGCAACAGGCCACCAAGACTGTGGTATTTGAACAGGGCACATGCATCAAAGTAAATGCAGATATTTTTGAACCAATAGGACATATGTCCCAACAAATGTTTTGAGATTAGACATACCCATTGACATGTGGAATTGAATTGTTTATGCACATACAGTAGGGTGTAAAAAGATACCTCCATTAACAACTTATATGTACTTATAGTTTACACTACATTCCTATTGACTGCAGGTATATATCCCCTACATGTATTATTACACTTGGCAATGTCCGTTAAATTGTGAAATGGATTTTGCTAGTTCTTTATATACCTGACCTGTATCTGACATACAGACTGTCCAGGATGCAGATGTTACTGCTAAGTATTTATATATTTTATTTATATATCTACATATCTGGATGTGTTCAGGTGACATTATCAATTATATTTTAACAGCCCCCTACATTTCTAGCAGAACACTGACATTTCTGGGGAACACAATAACACGCTACTCATGTGCCAGATTAACCTATACATGCTGGACATTAACCAACTGTTGAGGACTGTATATATGCTTAACAGCTACTGGCACTCCCTTCTTCCACTTTATATGGGCCTACCCAAGTATGGGTTGACAGCGCTTGATACAACAGTAATATTTCTATAATGCAAGAGTACAATAACATATAGAAGAAAGTGACATGGACACACTCCAGGAATTATACCTTTATTAATTACATTACACACTGTTATAGAGGCTCTCTCATTTATTTGATATTACAGTGCATGCAGAAGACTTATTCAAGATGTATTATACCTTTATTAATGGGTTACAACTCTCTTTTTCATGCTCTCTCACTTATTTTATATAACAATACATGCAGAATAATTACTAACCTGCCTGGTGGCGTAGCCTTAGCAGCCTATCTGCATAGGCTTGCTGATTCGCAGCACAGACACCTGCAGCTGTGAGGTAAATGAAGTGATATTGAGACATATACCTATCCATAATACAGACTACAATAGCAGTTCTTACATACTTCATTCCATGGCTACCTACTCAGTAGTGGGGCATTTTCCATCCCACGGGCCTCCTGTATCCACTGGTTCAGGTGTTCCTGCTTCCGTCTCTTCAGGTCTGAGTAGTGGTGTCTGACCTGCTCACCAGTCCGAGGGATACCTGTGGCACTGGTGAGATCATGTGCTAGACGGTTCCAGGCTTCCGCTTCGTATTTAGTGCCCTGGAACTGGCCCTGCAGGAGTCTGTCATCATGATTATGGACGAGGAGCCAAACCATCACTTTTGACTCCTCAATGCCCCACCACTGCGCTCGAAAGCGAGAGCCATCTCCAACACCAGTCATGCTGCCTGCAGATGGGAGCTACAACCAGTTATGGCAAGTATTCCCGCCTATGGGGCTTAAATATGCCTCATTTCCCGCACTTATTTGTGATTGGCCAGTTTTGAAAAATCTCAGCTGAAAGCACACCTGCTTAGCAATGGGTAAACTTCCATTGATATGTATGTGTGTGTTGAAAGTGCATGCATACCAAAAGCTGCCATGGCTTAGTGGTTTAGTACTGTGATTATGGTGCATAGTATCCTGGGTTTGAGGCCTGTTATTGCTTTTTATTTTACTACTGGCCAGACCGGCTAGGAGGTGTGGCTGTGTTTAGCCGACTTTGCTCAACTTTGCCCAACGTTGCTCTATGTTGCTCTATGGTGCTCTACATTGCCCGACATTGCCGGACGTTGCCCGACGTTGCACTAGTTAGAGCAGTGCGCAGCTATGCGCAAACGTGTTTTGTTTTCGCTAGTTGGCATGATGCGCAGCTCCGCACAAAGCGATTGCGTTAGTTAAAGCAGTACTAAGCTATGAGCAATTATACTTAAATGTGCTTAATACTGGTAAACTTTGCTTAGCAGTGCTTCAAATTGCTTAAGATATGTTACTTATGCATTCATCAGTATGCATAACCATTTCGCCTTCTAATATATATATAAAATATTGTTCACTACTACATAGGCCATTTCAATGCTTTCTACTAATATTTAAAAGATAAATGTCAGGAATTGTTTTTCTATACAGATTTCCTACAGAAAATAGAAAGGGAAGTGGTGGGACTCGAACCAGGAATGCCTCCTCTTTGTGTGAAGGCTCTACCACTACGCTATTGCTATTTGGCTTAATTTGCATATAAGTTTCTTATTATCCTCTTCGATCTCTAAACTGCTAACTGTAGTTAAGCAATGGGCAAATCCACGCAAATACGAGCAGCTATATCGGGAATAATAAAAAAAAAGGAAAGTTTTACATTTTAGAATTGTACAGGGATTTAGAATGTGGGGGAGTGTAGTGTTGGGTATTTACACATTTGAGTGGACTCGTTCATTTCAGTTGACATTTGCAGATTAAGGGGCTTGCAGGGGCGTGGATTTTTGCACTGCTCGGCAGTCCAACATGCCCCCTGCACTCGTGCATGCTCCGTGTTAGCCTTAGAGTTGAGTCAGCGCGTCCTCATGAATATGCATGGTGCACTGACGTCTTCCTCTTATACTGCAGTTTCCATGTAAGACTTATTTAGTCTTACATGGAGGATTAGTGAATCCCGGCCGAATAACTTTTAATAAACTAAAACAGGCCAGGAGTTTTCATGCATCTCACTTCTTCAGATATGCTTACGCTATGAATAAGATCCTGTTTATACACCTTCTCCTAACCACTTGGTCGTGAGCATTATGATCACAGGTACATATTTATATAAGTAATTATCTGTACATCTGTTAATATCAGAAAGGCAAAAAAAAACTAAACAATGTATTTATACATAACAATGCTGGAGATATTCTTGGGGGAGGCAAGAAAAATTGTTAAAGTGTATAAGTATGCTTAATTATTATCAGCTCAAATTCCTTGCACATCCAGCTAAAGATGATAGAAGCATGCAGCACAATATGAACAACATACTGTTCCTAAGTAGCTGGTGCAGGTGCTGCATGCCTCTATCATCTTTAGCTGGATGTGCAAAAGATGATAGAGGCATGCAGCACAATATGAACATTATACTGTTCCTAAGTAGCTGGTGCAGGTGCTGCTGGTTGCTAGGAAGGCTAATGGTGGCTGTGATCCCCAAAGTAATGGAATAAGCTGGGAAATTGGAACCAGCCATTTCCTTTGAGTGTGTATATGTATGTATACATGTGTATGTGTCTGACTGTCTACACATCCGTCTGTCTGTGAATGTGTGTTCTTGTGTGTATGCTTGTGTGAATGTATATGTATGTGACTGAGCATGTCCATCTGTCTGTGAATGTGTGTTTTTGTTCTTATGTATATCTATCTATCTATCTATCTATATATATATGTGTGTGTGTGTGTGTGTGTGTGTGTGTGTCTGAGTCTGTCTGTCTGTCTGCATGTCTATCTGTGAATGTATGTTCTATTGTGTGTGTGCATACATATGTGTCTGACTCTGTCTGTCTGTAAATGTGTGTTCATGTGTGTGTGTCTGGTTGTGTATACATGCATATGATTAAGGGGTTGTATATGTGCACATGTACATTTCAGAGTGTGTTTAAATAAAGTAAAGCTTGTGCTGTATTGGCAGTGAGAGGGCACTATTGCGGTAAATAAACCAAAGCATCACTTTTGAAGCCAGTAATATGGGTTTTGCTGACTAGCTGTATAGTTCAAGGCAAGCCTGTTCAAGAATTATATTTTTAGCAGCTCTATAGGCAGTGTTTGGCATCTGCAGTGTGTATTGAAGAGTGTTAGATTCATGACTATACCAACTAAGGTAGTCCTTATGTGTGTCACGGTGTAACTTACAGAACTTCCTACTCTCTGTTTTTATCACCTTGTATGTAACATGTATAACATGTACTATTATTTTAACAAATACATTCATTTATTCAATAGCAGTGACTAATTAAGAAAAAAAATTGTCACTGTAGCAAATTTAGTAAATTTCCTTTCATTTTAAGTGCTTTCCTTATGTTATTCCATTAAGGTAAATGCTGACTGAAAAGACAGACCTTCTGTTTGCCTACATTAAGATTTGCTGACATAATTTACAGCAGTTCACTGTTTTTCAGAAGAAGCATGGATAATACAGAGAGACAGTAAGCTCTTAACTATATTTAGCAAATTACAATGTGCTAACCTTTTCTTTAAACAATCATAATCTAACTGAATGTTGCAAGCACATAAAACAAAACCTTCATCTGAGCCTCCAAATAAAATGATCTTAAATAAAAAGAGGACAAATAATTAAGGATGATTCTCATAACCACCATCCCCTCCATATACATAAGAACTAATAAGAAATATTAAGAAATATTAATTTTCATAATGTCCTCCATTTCCTGAATGAACATGGAAATATGCCTGTTGTCAGTTACACCGGATGCATCTTCTGGCTAATACAACTATTAAATAATGGACTTACAGCATACAAAACTAAAAGGATTCTCAGAGTATCCACTATGTTTTAGTGCAAATGCATTCTGCCAGTAGAACTGAGCAACATCTGAGTTCGTAAATGCCATAACTGTCACAAAATACATATTTTGTATTATGAAAATGCTGAAAACACAAGGCAGAACTGAAACAAGGAAGAATGGAGTTGCCTATACAGTGTCTTTTTAACAAATGAAGAAAGGCATGCATACAATTCTTAAAAACATTTGTGCTGTAAATAAAAAGTGTGCATCTGTGAACCTTATATGACCATTTACAAATGGAATATCCACTTTGTAATGCGAACTCCTGTGAAGCTCCAAATTCATGTAACCAGTTCTGATAATTTTCCTCACAAAATACACAAATCTTTCTCTACCAAAACTAGTTATAAATAGTTGATGCACTGGAACAGATGCACTGCATTAGTTGGTTCCAGCACTGACCTAGGTTTGAAGATGAGCTTGGATGGAGAAAAAGATCACCTAGAATGTACAGAATGCAATGACCAAGGCCTGTGCTCCTATCATCAAAAATAGACAGAATGCAATGACCAAGGCCTGTTCTCCTATCACCAAGAATGGACAGAATGCAATGCCCAAGGCCTGTGCTCTATCACCAAGAATGGACAGAATGTAATGACCAAGGCCTGTGCTCTATCACCAAGAATGGACAGAATGCAATGACCAAGGCTTGTTCTCCTATCACCAAGAATGGACAGAATGCAATGACCAAGGCCTGTTCTCCCATCACCAGGAATGGACAGAATGCAATGACCAAGGCCTGTTCTCCTATCACCAAAAATGGACAGAATGCAATGACCAAAGCCTGTTCTCCTATCACCAAGAATGGACAGAATGCAATGCCCAAGGCCTGTGCTCTATCACCAAGAATGGACAGAATGTAATGACCAAGGCATGTGCTCTATCACCAAGAATGGACAGAATGCAATGACCAAGGCTTGTTCTCCTATCACCAAGAATGGACAGAATGCAATGACCAAGACCTGTTCTTCCATCACCAGGAATGGACAGAATGCAATGACCAAGGCCTGTTCTCCTATCACCAAAAATGGACAGAATGCAATGACCAAGGCCTGTTCTCCTATCACCAAGAATGGACAGAATGCAATGACCAAGGCCTGTTCTCCTACCACCAAGAATGGACAGAATGTAATGGCCAAGGCCTGTTCTTCTATCACCAAGAATGGACAGAATGCAATAACCAAGGTTTGTTCTTCTATCACACAGAATTGACTGAATGCAATGACCAAGGCTTGTTCTCCTATCACCAAGAATGGACAGAATGCAATGACCAAGGCTTGTTTTTCTATCACCAAGAATGGACAGAAATCAATGACCAAGGCCTGTTTTTCTATCACCAAGAATGGACAGAATGCAATGACCAAGGCTTGTTCTTTTATCACATAGAACAATAATCAAAGCCTGTTCTCATATCTTAAGGATACAACAGGGAAGCCAGAACCATCTGCACAAACTTTGTTGGAAGTAAATGACCTTACAAGGAGTACTGTGAATGTAAAAAATAAAGAAGCATGACAACTGTCTTGGGCATGGGATGCCAGAGTCACTGCAACATATGTCTGATTTCATCAGTGCTTCCAAATGAGTTAAGAATCTTACCCAGCCATGTCCATCAATGACAGTACATGCTTTTAACATACCTCACAAGAAAGCTCTGCTTCCATTTTTCAATGTGAGCAGGCAAAGGGCTTTGCTTTGGAGAAGTCAAGGACCTGTCCAGTGAAGGGGTACATTCAGGATCAGTCAGAAAGAAGCACTAGTGGTGATCTCTGATAGGCAGCAAGGTAGGACTGAATGTCTGAGGATTTTCTGGGGCTGCATGGGAAAATTTAAAAAACAGCTAATAATGAAGATTTAAGTAGCAGTTTCAAACTCAGTACTTAGATGTTGACAGTACATCTGAGTGCAAAGCTGACCATCAGCTAAGAAACATATAGGCATAATGGATCAGGCAGGGGTAAGGTTGTAGAACACCAGAATTACAGCATTTTTGATTATAACAAAAAGAGATGCAAATGGCATAGTGTAAATGTTTCCCTTTTTGCAGAGCTCACAAGCTGCCAAAAGGGTGGGAATAGGACAGTCCACAGCATCTGCAGACTGCCCCATTCCTTAACACCAGACTCCCACCTCCACTAGGAATGAATGGTCAAGAGGGATTCTTGCCCCCCAAATGCAGTAATGAACGGATAAACAGGGCGCAGGAATGGAAGACATTGGGCCAATCCTGCAGACTAGCAGACATGTGGGCTACCTGGTATTTATCCTAATGAAGTAATTTTTAACTGAGAACCTGGAAAAAATGATTCCCAGACTAGTAGTAACCAAGAAACTCAGTAGTTAAAATCTCTGCCTTACACCTCCAAGATTCAGTCCAGACCTCATCCAACTTTCTGAGCACAGTTTTTATATTTATTTTTTATTTATTTTATTTTATTTTATTTTACATTTGTTGACTGGAAGGATCAGACTGGATAAATGTCCATTTTCAGTGGAGGCCTGGGGAGAAAAGATCCAGAGTTTGTAAATATGCAAAGGCATACAAAGGCAAGTAAACAACATACAGAATTATTTCACATATACAGAGACAAAGTACAATTCAGAACATTTTAGAAGTACAAAGAAAGGAAAACAATGTTTTGGCTGCACATTAAAGAGGCACTTAGGCAAAAAAAAATATTGTAGCTGCAAATAGTAGTAGCAGGACACATTAGTTGTAATACCAGTAATTTCTACTTGAATTTCTGAGAGTATGGATAATTTTCCCATAGAGTTTGCAAGAATGTAGGAGAACTGCTAGTAGTTGAAGTTTGCGTATTAAGAGTAGTATCTTCAGTAAATTAGTATTGGAGGTTGATAGAAAAAGTCCTGGGGGAAAAGCAGGTGTAGAGGGTCAATCTGGGGGAAGGCATGGGCATTGCCTATTGGTAAGTAGGTTTTCCTTTAGTAGTTGTTTAAACTTAATGACAGAATGTGCTGAGGTAATATCAGGGGGCAGTGACTTCCAGATTCTGCCTCTGTAGTTAAAAAATAGGGAGTCTCCTGCTGAGTTGTTGGCTCAGGTGATTTTGATTAAGGTCCTGTCACTAGAGCGTAGTTGTCTTGGGTTTTCATGTATTTTAAGTAAATTAGATAGTGTTGGTATTTTGTCTGGATATCATAGGAGTTTTTTAGCGAAACCTAGTTGGTGGAATGTAGTGAGATTTTGAAGTTCAAGCCAATTTAGTTGGTATACTGAGTGGCAATGATGGGAAAGGTAGGGAGCATTTGTGGCAAATCTGGCAATTTGATTGTAACATGTCTAGTTTTATAATTTCTGTTTTGGATAGGTTGGTGAAGATGGGGGCAGCATATAGAAGTGTGGATAGTAGCAGAGTTTGAGCCATGGTAATTTTAGTCTGTTGATTTAGGTATGTTTTATTTTTGTACAGACTGCCTAGTTTTCTGTGTATGTTTTTGATGGTTAGATTTATGTGCAGGTCAAGCTTCAGTTTGTTGTCAGTTGTAACACCCAGTGGTTTTGTGTGGGAGTCTGGGACGATAATGGTACCATCACTAGACATAATACTAAAAGAATCAGTGTCTACGTTGGATTTATTTGCTTTGAAGTTTAGTAGTTTGGTCTTTTTTGGGTTCAGTAACAAGCTTTTACTGAAAAACCAAGCTTCAGTGGTTTTGAAGACTTGTTGGGTAGTGGAAAGGAGTGTGAGGGGGTTGGTGGCTGAGCAGACTAATGTTGAGTCGTCAGTATATTGTATGACAGTTGCATCTTGGGTGATCTTATTCAGATCATTGATGGATACGGAAAATAATAGAAGGCCTAAAACTGATCCTTATGGGACTCCAGTCATATTAGGGAGCAGTGTGGATAGTTTGTTATCCCACCTGCCTGCTTGCTGTCTACCTATTAAGTGATTTTGAAACCAGGCTAGTGAGTTAACAGCTAGTCCAAGGTCAGAGAGGGACTCAAGAAGTTTGGGATGGTTGATCATGTCAAAGGTATATTCTACCTATGCCCCCATGAGACTTTTCCAAAAATTCTGGTATCCTGCCACAACATGTGGGCAGTTTTTCTACTCAAAACTGTCCATATTACTGCAGTTTCCCTTGCCTTTGTGGCCCAGGCCATAGCTGAAAAGGGTCCAAAGCAGACCAGGCAACTTACCTGTTCAACAAATAAAGAAAAGTAAAGCATTGAAATAAACAGCAAGAGCTGACCACAGCACAGTGACTATACCAGCAGGAACTTACCAAGATCCACTATTCAGACAGGGCATTGTACAAGGAGGCTGCCCCTTATAGGTACTTCAGTAGTACACAGTGGCCTGCCAAAAAGAATTGAGGCTGTGGAACAGTCATTTTGTGTAGATAAGTGGACAGATGGTGGATCTATAGATGTGAAACAACAGTTTTTAAATATTCTGTTTTATTATCTCTTCTGCACTCACCATACAAAGGTTAAACAATCACAATGTAGGCAGTATACAGTGGTGTGTGCAGCATATGAAAAATGCCAACATTAATATCATCAGCATTTTCTTACTTCATGAGTTGGAGAGACTACAACACCAGGTACAATCCATGGTCCGAAGTCAGTAACCTATAGCTGCTCCATGTACTGATAAATGGAGCATGAGTGGTTCTTATTGTGCTTCCATCATTGTTCCTACCTGTCCTTGTCCCTTGATCTAAATGTGATGTGAACTTACCTTGAAAACATGCACTTAGTTTAACGTTGCTCTCTGAACTATGAAGCTTGTGTTTTCAGTCTATTTTACAGTTTAAATATGTCTGTTGTTTACTGTGAATTAAATGCCTTTACCATAGTTGTTGGCATACATGTATTCTTAAATTCAACACAGCACTAACAAAGGGATATACACCTCATGGATTCATGTCAATAAATCAACATCACTTTCCTCAAAGACAAAAACTCAAAAAATGTTTCGCTGAAAGCAGCAAAACTAGGAGTAAAGTTTTTTTCACAGGGGGGCCCCATATTCCACAAACTTAAAATATATCTGCTCCGAGATCACACAACACTGGAGAACAAGGAATTCTTCACTACTGGCAAAAGTGTTTTCGGTGAAACATTTTTGTTAAAGCAGCATTTTCAAACTGCCAGCAACACATTGGCTTGCTTCCATGACCCAGCTGCATGGCACAGTTAGCATTCCCTAAATAAGTTAGTCAATTGATTGGCTAGTATTTCAGCAAAGGACTACAAGTGATCATTAAAATGCTATTACAATAAACATGTTAAAATACTAGGTCTGTTACCCAAACTGATGAAAGACATTTGTAAATTAAAAGCCCATCATCAAAGCCAAATGTTATGCTAAGAACAGAATTATTAAGGAACAGCATTCCTAGTAAATGTAAAAGCAAAGGTTGAGAATATGTATGTCTTAAGTTGAAGCAGATGTTCATATTTAAATAGCAAAGGGGCTCAAAGAGAGGAGCAAATGATGTTAGACAGCATTACAGTCTGCTGTTTCATTCTTTCCTTTGGCACGTCTACAACTGCTCTTCAGTCTTACTATTTTTTTCAGAATTATTTTAATACAGTTTGTCATCTATTTTTGAGAATGCTTGCTATCCTTTCTTATGGTTTCTCTTAGACTCCTATAACTGGTAAATAATAACAGAATATGTCATATGGAGACAAGGCTGAAACAGATCTCTGAATAAACAGACTCTGACTGAAGGATCATCTTGACTTTTCAAATGTGTTCTTTCTTTTGTGAGTTTCAAAACCTAGATCAGGAATAAGCACTTTGACTTGTGCCAGTAAGATGTTCCGAGTCCTTGCACCCACAACTGAATATGTTTTGTTTGGATCCACTAAAGAGCGCCATCAGTACTCTACACAGTCAAATGAACATGAACTTACCCATTCACTCTCTGAAAAGTCTGACTTCTAATAGTTTTAGCAGACCGTGTGTGTGTGTGTGTGTGTGTGTGTGTGTGTGTGTGTGTGTGTGTGTGTGTGTGTGTGTGTGTGTGTGTGTGTGTGTGTAAGCCAGTGTACATAATACCAAAATACGTAGTAAAATAATATTAAATGTAAGTAATGCAAAAATATGTAGAGAAATGTTGTTGTTTTTCTTTTGGCTTTTCCCAGTTAGGGGTCGCCACTGCAAAACTCTGGTTCACTAATGATTGGTGGTCGATTTTTATGGTGCCAAGGTGCCAGTCCGATACCCAACCTTCAACAAAGGCATGCCCATTCACACATGTCTTGCGAATGCCACTTGACCGTGGGGAGGACTTGCAGACTCCACACAGAAGGCACTCCAGCCAAGAATCAAACCAGAGAACCTCTTGTTGTGAGGTGACAATGCTACCGCTGCACCACTATGGCTTATAATAAGCAAAAATAGAAACAAATACCACAGATAGTTTAGTACAAAGATAAGCAAATAATTAGTCAAGCCAATAAGTAATTTCCAAAACTTAGAAGAGCAATCTAAAATTTAAAACAAACCACTACGGTGTTGATCTTGTAATTACAAATAAAGTATGAAAATTAGCACAGAGGATTAAGGCTATGATCTAACAAGCTGCTTCTTATAGACTAGAGTTTGATATCCTCACTGTTCATTTGCCATCTGAGCTTGTCACTTAACCACACAGTGCTCTAAGGGTTCAGTCTGAAAAAAGGTCAAGTACTTTACCCAAATCTGTTTGGGTCTGTTAAAGAATTTCATAGTAACATTTGATTATCTGAGCCAAGAATTGTTCCATCCTGTGCATGAACAAAGATAGATCTATTCAACACAATGCTCAGAAGAAAAATAAAATGACATTGGGGCTGTGGGAACCACTAGGAATTTTGATGTGGTGAATAATCAGAAGAAACAGCCCAAAGGTACTCCAGGAGTTTTCCCAGTCAAACAAATAATTTGGGATGGGTGGACGTCAGACATAACCACCCCTTGAAATTATACAAATATTGTCACACCCACAGCAAACAACTGATATGCAAAATACTTTCCATGGGAAGCTTTACTTTGGGACCTGTTCAGTAAATTACACATTGTAAAACAGAAAATTAGCCCAGTCTGGAATCAATCTCTACAAAAAAAAAAAAAAAACATTCTTCCTTGCAGCCATTTCTGTTGCAAATAGAGGGATAAAACCCTAACTATGGGAGGCAACCTGATTTCAATCAAGAACTCAGGCACCTGTTAAAGGTGGAGGAGAAAGCAGAATGATAATATTAGATGGGCCATTCATTGACTCCTAGCATAGGTTCATAGGTTCACAGGTTCATAGGTTCATAGGTAAGTACTAGGCTATCGGCCCAAGGGCCTACGTAAGCCTAGCCAACAAGGTTCCCTGGCTTACACCACCCAAGAAAGTTATTTTCCTGTGTCACTGTCAAGCAGAGACACATAAGTGATCCCTGGGGTGTATTTCCTATTTCCCATCCACTCATCAAGATTTTTCTTGAAGAGTACTAATGAAGAACTTTGCTTGACATAGATGGGTAGCCTGTTCCAGAGTATGGGAAGTCTCTGGGACAGGAATGTATCCCTCCAGCATGTCCTGTTTATTGTGGTGACAAGGTTTAGGTCCCTAGAGCGTGTAGCTCGGAGGGATTGGGATTTCTTTAGGTGTAGCATGTCCAACAGCTCTGGGTTTGACATAGCTTTATATGTTAGGCAGAGATCACCTCAAAGTAGGCAATATGCTATGGAGTAAAGCTGGAGTTTTTTGAGGCGGTCAGTGTAGGGCATTTGTTTGAGGCCAGTAATCCTCTTTGTGAGGTACTTCTGTGGCCTTTCCAGCTGCTGCAGATGTCTTGTGAGGTACATTCCAAAAGGGGCATTGTACTCTATAATGGGTCTAATGAGTGTCGAGTAGAGGGGAACAATGACCTCTTTTTTCCTGGATGAGAACCCTTTTATGATGAGGTGTGCCACATAGAAGGACTTCCTGACTACTGTGGTGATGTGACTATCAAAGGAGAGACTACTGTCCACCTGGGTCCCAAGGTCTCTTATCACGCATTCGGTGTTAAGTAGATTGCTGTCTATGTGGTAGCTCATGGGTACAGAGTTTTTACCAAAGGGGATGACACTGCACTTTTTGGCATTGAGCTTGAGGCCATGGCTCTGACACCAGGCATCTGTCTCAGCGAGGCCCTTCTGTAGGATGTCCACATCATTTGGGGACTTGACTATGGCTCCTAGTTTGTAGTCATCTGTGAACTTAGCCAGAGGCCTTCTGTGTTAGCCTGTACTTTAGAGAATTAGATACCAAACAGGAGAGGTCCCAGGACGGAACCCTGTGGTACTCCACTTGTCACTGCTTTGAGGTCATATTTGGAGTCTGCAACTTTTACAGTGTGGGTTCTGTCAGTGAGCCAGTTGGCAACCCATCTTGTGACGTAGGGATTTATACCTAGTTTAATGAGTTTAGCTATAATTCCAGAATGGGGGATGGTGTTGAAAGCCTTGGCGAGGTCAAGATAGGTTGTGTGAACCACCTAACCCTCATCTACGGCTTTGGTGACTGCCTCAAAGAAGTCGATCAGGTTCAGGAGACATGATCTGCCTTTCCCAAACCTGAACTAGGTGGGATCCAGAGTTTGGAGGTTACCAATGTCTTTGTTTATGAGTTCCATGATCGTTCCATGGTCTTTCAGACCAGGCTCGTCAGGCTAATAGGTCGATAGTTCCCGGGATAAGTGGTGGCTCCCCCTTTGTGGAGTGGGATAACTGTTGCTGTGCACCATTCAGTGGGCACAAAGCCTAATGTGAGGCTATTATTGAACATGGTGCTTAAGTGGGGAGCCAGTTCGTTCTGAAGTTCATGTAAAACGCAGCCTGGGATGTTGTCCGGTCCCATGGATGCTGTGTTTTTGGCTTTAGAGAGTGCAGCTTTTACCTGCATAGTTGTGATTACAGGGACTCTGCATTCTTCCTGTATAGATATGGGCCCTTTAGGGGGTGAGAGGGGGGTAAAGTTAGCACTGAACCTATCTGCCAGGATGTTGGCAATATCAGTTGGTTCTGTAATTTTCTTGCATTTGTACTGTAACTCAGAGCAGATCTGGGTGTTGCCATTGAGATTCTTGACATAGCTATATAATGCTTTGTGGTTGTCCTTGGAATTAGTGGTGATTTTGTTTTCATAGCTAGCTTTGGAGGATCTTATAAGTGATCTCAGCTTCTTACTGAGGCTGACCAGGGAGCTCCTCCACTCATGGGATTTTACGCTCTTTTGCAACAGTTTCTTCCTTCTGTTGTACAGTTTGTTTATGGCAGGGGACCACCAGATTGGTTTCCTTTTTTTGGAGGATAGCGTCTTGGTTCTTTTTGGGATAGCACGATCCATGCACTCGTGTAAGAGCTTATAGAGTGCATTTGTGTAGGATTCAGCAGTTGTAACTGTATTGTCCATCTGCATGGGTGTCAAGAACTTCACCACTTCTGTCTTAAGAAGCATGAAGTTGGCTTTGGAGAAATTTTTTACTGTAGTTTCCTTAATGGGGGGTGGGGGCAGGATGTGGATATCAAGGGTGATTAGCTTATGGTCGGATCAGACCAACAAGGAGTTGACTTCAGGTGTGGAACACTGATCACTCATGTTGGTAATGACTAGGTCTCGGATATTGTTGCCCCTGGTGGGGGTGTGGATAAGTTGATCCAGGGCATTGGAGTTTATGAATTTCAGAAAGCGTTGAGCTAAGGAGTTGGTACATGAGTAGTTTTCCCAGTTAATGATAGGGTAGTTGAAGTCGCCCATTATTAGGGTGTTTGGTTGAACCCTAATATTTTCCAGTACATCAAGTAAAGAGGAGTGGGAATCCTGGGGCATGGTGGGGGATCTGTAGCAAGCTACAATTTGGATTGCAGTTTTTTCCCAGAGTTAGTTGCACTTGGATAACCTCAGATGCATTATGCTGATCAACTAGCCTGGAGGTGTGGATATCTTTAATGAATATGGACACACCTCCACCTTTGGTGTTTCGGTCCAGGTTACATGGCCGAAAAGTGTGGTATGAGTTATAGCCTGGTAGTGCAGGGGTGCTATCTGGAGCCTTGAACCAGGTCTCAGTCACTGCACAGATATCAATGTTCTCCATTTTAAGGAGTGCCTCGAGTGAGTGCATTTTGAGATTTAGACTTCTAGCATTGAGTAGCACTACCCTCAGTTTTTGCTTACCTGTTTCTGTTACGGTGGTGAATTTGTTATTTGAACCTTGCCTAAAAAAGGCACTATAGCAGTAGCAAGAGCCTTAGCCAGTATCCAGAATCCCAGGGGTGACAGGTGCAGGCCATCTGTGGCAAAGCATCGTGGTCTGTCGACATGTCATCCCAAGCAGACAGATACTGGATCCCCTTAGAATGACACCAGAAGCTTAGCCAATTGTTGAAGTCACTCATTTTTTCCTTGTACTGCGGTATCATTTTGGGCGATGGCAGAATGCTACTCAGGGCTAGGGTCATACCTGCCTGGGCTACAAGATCAGAGAGCTCTTCCATGTCTCTTTTCATATAGTCCAGGGAGATACGTCTCAGGTCATTCACACCAACATGGACAATGACAGTGTCATATTTGTACTTGTTGTGGAGTGGCCTGAGTGCGTGGGTTATGTGGCGGATCCTGGCACCCAACAGGCAGCTGACAGTAACCTTCTCCTTATTTAGCCTGGTGAGTGGGACATCAGTGTGCCTGACTATAGAGTCACCTATGACTAGTGTGTTGGGTACGTTGTTTTGCCTTATTGGCTGTGGTTGAGTGGTACACTGAGTCTGTGGGCTATGTGTCATTTGGGTTGTGTTGGGGGATGGAGTCTGCTTGCGTTTCTGCTTTGGAGGTCTCTGTTGCTTAGACAGATTATTATTGAGAGCCTCTGCGAATGTTTTTGTGTTACTATGTGTGGATTTTGGTGGTGCAGATTTAGTGAAACTATGTGATGAGTGTGGTATGGTGCAAATGTTTACATTCTCCTCATGACTGTCAAGTTCAGTCTTGGTTGGAGAGAGCTTTACCTCCAGTTTGGCTAGATAAGTGCATCTCTCACAGGTTGCAGTGTTGGGTGGTAGGAGGAGAGGGTTGTCTGTGTACATGAGGCAATTCCTACATTGCCTCAAGATGCCCAGATTCATCAGATAGACAGGAGAGAGCACTGGGAGCTGACCCTTGGAACATGCCTGAATAAAAAACTATTTTCCTCTAGATAAGTGAGGAAAGTGAGTACAAGAGCTGTTTTTCTCTAAGCAAGTGAGAAAAGTTAAGTACAAAATCTGTTTTCCTCTAGGTAATGAGGAAGATTGAGTGCTATTGTAATTAGTAACTTATTTAGTGCTTACAAGTTCTGAACAAGTGGTGAGCACGAATAAGCAAATTTCAGTGCTAAAACTAAGAATCTGTATCTGCACTAGACGAGTTACAGGACAGAAACAAGTGCAAATGCAGGCTTTCAAATCAGAAAGGTGAGAGAGATGGAAGAGATTGCCCAAATGACCAATAACTACAATTTCTGGGCCAGAACCACTCCTTATGTGGTAGACAGGTTACCTAGTGCTTACCACTCCCACTGATAAGCTAGAAGGCTTCCCTCCAACACAGAAAGGCTTGGGGGGCTCAGAAGCTTACATACAGTCCTGGATACAGCAAATCTGTATCTGGAACACTAGTTACAGGAAAGGTAGGAAACAGGCTTTTTTTTTTTACAGAAAAGTAGAAAAACAGTAGTAAAAACAATTCACATGCAGTGCAAGCTAGCACACTTGAGTATGTAGCAATATTAGACCAAACACAGTTTAAACAATGCAATTAAATTAAAAAGGGCTAAAAGCAAGTGCAGAAAGAGTTTATTAGGTAGAATGTGGTAAAGAGATGGGACTGGAGGAGTGTCCCAGATCAAATCAACAGTGGGGCGGGCAACTGCAAAAGCCACCAAATTTAAACTACAAACCTAAAATAGGGAGGGTGGAACAAAACAGTTTCAACAGAGATCTAAGCAACAACTAACAGTACAAACTCTAAAACCAAAAAAATATACTCAGCTCTGTATATTTGCAGATCAGTCTCTCAGAACAGTGAGACAACAGTTTCAAAAGAGATCTAAGCAACAATTAACAAACTGTAACCAAAAACAAATATACTCAGCTCTGTATATTTGCAGATAGTCTGGAAGGCAGTCTCTCAGAGCACAGGTTCCAGCAATTAAATCTAGACCAAGGTTTAAAATGGAGGCCAGGCTGGGCAAGCAGGCAGGGTTTGGGTGGTGTCACCACTACATTTTAGGGCAGAGACATGTCTTAACCATACCTAAAAGTGTGCATTAACCTACAGAGATGAATGCTGCCATGTATGTTGGTGGGGTTTCCGCCATCTGTTGCATACCCCTCAACCTCTTAGAGCAAGAAATCTGGACTAAGCCACAAATGATGGGGGGGGGGGCAAAGGCTCCAAAATAAGGAAACTTTTTAAATATTGCTTGTACAAACTTAGAAAATTGATATACTAACAGGTTTTGCATAGCATGAATTTTCTGAAGGCTATTGTCTGAAATTCATATGTCTGCCATTATTTTCTGAATTTAGCCCTCAATAATTTGACAGTGATATACCATTTATGAGAAACAGGCCAAAAATAGGAGGCAAAACTATGGACGTTCTGCAAAAAGATGGATAGCTGAGAGGTATGAGTAGCATTGGCAGCTCTCCAACTCATCACCTCTCACGCCATTTACCTCACCAGCCAATAAAGACCTTGTCAACCAGGGTTGCAATCAAGGCATAGGATCCACATGAATTGAAGATGGGGTGGGTTTGTAGGGGTGCAGCCTCACCGCAGTTCATCCCAACTTGTTACTGAGAGAAACTTGCCTCAAAAATTATTTTATTTCCCTTCTATATGGGCAGAGAGAAAAAGAGAGCAAAAGAGAGAGAGAAGAGAAAAAAATAAAGGGCTAAGTACCCAAAATTTATTTCTCTACCTGCACGGTTAAAATTACTTCTCTCAGAGTAATAATATATCAGCTCACTATCTCAACACTTTGGTCAAAGTCCAATTCTCTCAGCTTTAGTGCTTTTAGCAGAAAAAGATCAGAAGCTCCTTGCTCGGGTAAGCAGTCTACGTGCTATTTCTTTGCTGCTGTTGACAGGACATAGTAAATCTTCTAGGAATTCATTAGCTGTTTTATGCTGCTCATATTTGGGTGCAGCCTATGCAGTAAAATAAGATCAGTGAACTTAAAGGCAACTACTAATAAACAGTTAACAATGACGCAAGTGATAGTGAGTGCGTGCTATTATGTATCATTTAAATGACTCTATGAAAGCAAGGTCACTAGAATTTTTGCAATATCAATTACATCTGCCAATGAAAGAGCTTTTTCTGTTAATGTATTTTGCACAGCTTTCTGGATTCTTTTCACCTGCCAGTAGACAGATAAGAATTTTCCAGTTTCTTTTTTTATTATAATACAATGTTCATTCTTCAGGCAGATTTCCAAGTAATGATGCATCTCTAAAAACATGTGTTTATAAAAAGACATCTTATCCTAGCTAGTTAAATTTCAGCCATATGTTAAGATTTCATTTTCTGCACTACATTGATTGCTTCATAAATGTTCTGTGCAGTGACGTGATTTATACCAAATACGAACATGCAAGCATTAAGTATTACATCAGATCTGCTTTATGTGGCAACCCAAAATAATTTGACCTGGTTTGTCCTTCACTTCAGCAAGATCAAATGAGGTTTGTTTATTTGAAGTTATGTAACTTTTTATTTTACTAAATGATTGAGTCCCCCTTATGTTTTGTTGTTTTTAGAGCTTTTATCCCAAGACCTAAATGAAAAGGAGTCTCCTCAACCCAGACAGAGTTTCCCATTGATCAAATACTAATTAATTAATTTAAAATATATATATATTGAGGAGGGCTTAATGATGGTTGACCTGGTGAGAGCTATAGAAAAAGGATAATAGTTTTAACAGTTTTCTTGGTAGATATTCAAGTAATACTACTTACAGTTATATGTATTTTTTAATGTTTTTTTAACTGTAAATGGGTTGTTGCTACAAATAGGCTTTTAAGTTCCACAATGTGTAATAACCCATAAAAGGAGGCAGGGCCTATGTACACACATCTTAAAACTAAGCAATGTAAAATAACTGTCTGCATACTATTCAACCTTTATTTCTAGTGTCAGTATAGCACTGAACTGAAATCGGAGTGAAATCCCCTTTAATGCTGCTGACACATAAAGGTGCCTTTAAGCATTCTTTGGGATCTGTTTAGTGTGCTGAAAAGCTATTCCATCAGAATTTCATCCACATGGAGAACAATGGCAAAATCTGCATGTTTTATTACCATGTGATGGGCTAATTGTTTTTCTACACTTTCTGTTATCAGAGTCTATGCCAAGGGGTTCAGTAACATGTTATTTGTTATGTCAACTATGCAGTTTGCACAAAGGATTAAGGCTGTAAAGTATTAATGATCTGTTTTCAGTAGCCGTGGGTTTGATACTCTCAGCATTCCTTTCCTATTGTGTGAGTCTAAACAAGCCACTTCACCAAAGAATATTCCCAGGTTGCCCATGAAATGGACACTTTTGTCCAGTAGGATTAGCTGGTTAACAAGTAAATATAATTAAAAAGTCTCCAGGCTACCCTGGCCAGTCCCTGTTAACAAGTCAATACAAACTACGTCTTCAGATAGAGTAAAAAGAGGGTTCTCCACCAGCTCAGCCTACCCGTCTCTTTTTCTCATCATACCTGCCTTCAGAACACTCTGGCTATCTTCATATATCTGCACTTTCTCAATCTGCTTTCCTCAGTCTGGTGGACTTCTTCAAGAAAGTCACCAGGGCCATGAATGAAGATAAAACTGTACACACCTCTTATCTAGACATGGCCAAATATTTCAACACAATCCCCCACTTAGGGATCACTGATAAACTTACTGAGTTAGGTATAAACCCCTACATTGTCAGATGGATATCAAACTGGCTCACTGACAGGACACATGTTGTCCGGATCGTTGAATCCACTTCCGATAAGAAACCTGTTACTAGCAGTGTCTCATGGTGCTCAATATTGGGACCCCCCCCCATTTGGTATCTACTTCTCTGAAGTGAAAGCCAATGTTGGGGGCCTCTGGCTCACCATGTTCACTGATGACTGTAAGTTGGGAGCAATCTTTGAGTCCCCAAACAATGCACAGCCTAAAAATGACAAATAACTGGTTCCAAAACCATGATCTGAGGCCAAGTGCTAAAAATTGCATAATCATACCCTTTGGCAAATCAGATATCCCCGCAAATTATAATAGTGATAACATACAATATAGATCCAGTGGTGAGGGACCTAGGAACATAGCTAGATAGCAACCTAAACTTTGACCACCAGGTAGCTACAGTAGTGAGGAAATCCTTATATGTGGCTTTTATCCTTATAAGTAAAGACACAGCATGAAGATCAAAAGAAGTCATAGTGCTACTCAGCCCTCATCAGATCCTTAATCAAGTACAGTGCCCTAGCAGTTTCTCACTAAAAATATACAAAGTGTAAGTCACATGTCTGACTAAAGACTCTATATTTTACTCCATCTCATATCATCTATTGAGAGGTGACTTATTCCTGGCCTACAAGCCATTCTCTGATTCAGCCCTGATGAAAATGTTACGTATTCACAAGAAAAATTGTACGAGGTTTAAGCTCTCCATGGACCTGAACCTTATTTGTGAATCTAACAGAACTTGCTGGACAGACAGATTCATATCCCAAAGGCTACCTTATCTACGGAATAAACTTCCCATCTTCGTAAAACAAAGTCCTCACTCTTTTCAAAAAGATAAATGGATGGGGAACTATAAATTCACCCCCGGGTTACTACCTATGTCCCTTATGGAGAGAGGCAGTCTGTAAAATGACTCATGGCTCCAACCCACAAATACCCACTACCCTGATACTACCCCATCCTATGTCTAAGGAATTAAGAAATAATACTGCCATATCCTGGGTATTATTGGCTAGGCTTGTAAAGGCTCTTGTGCCATTAGCCTAGTAATTACCTCTGAACCAGTTGAACTTTCTGTGCCGGCAGTAACTCTGGTTCTCTGATTGTCTATGTCCACACTGGCTGAAGGTTCCAGGATAGCAGACTGAGAGAAGTACATGTTCTATATTCTAGAGCTGATGCCCTGTAATGAGGCTGACTAATTCAGTAACAGTCTGTGGAGGGTTTGATTGCATACTGTATGTGAGCCTGCCCTAAGTGAATAATGCTATTAATGACTTGTTAAAACTATTAACTTGTTTCTGTAAGAAGGTTGCTGTTTGCTACAGACAGGCTAACTTATCATCTAAAAATCAATGGGAAATATCCATACACTGCCATTTTATAAATGTTATCCAACTTTTTTATGTGGGCTCAGCTGTATAAGAAATCATTAGAAGAACTGAATTTCACACAAGTAAGGCAAATCACACTCCATTCATGCAAATTGAAAAACATTTTTCTAAGTTGGCAATCATAGTCACACCAGGATGGCCAAGTGGTTAGGGCATTGAACTTAAGATCCAATGGATGTATATCTGTATTTGTTGCAATGTCTTTTGAGCTCTTCTAGTTAACATCATCAAAATGGGATGCAAGCAGCCCAGTCACCTTACCATCTTTATTATGTAAGCAGAAGAGAGCAAGAGATAACTGTGACACTTTTCCATTAGCATTAAGGAAGGTACCTTTGACCTTGATGAACTGGTAAAGCAAAGCATCTACCAGTTCCCTGAAACTATTTTTTTAAGTTGCCATATTATCCACCTATTGGGAAAGCCAAATGTAGGTCAACTCCCTGAAAAAAAAGCTGACTTAGTATCAGTGGAGTGTAACTTCCATTGTTTTGGTACATGAAGCTCAGTAGCAATTTCACTGACTCCAAGGAGCATGCAGAAAAGTTTTTAAGAAGCTCTAAGAATATCCAGTTGCTAAGCTCTAATAACTAAATGGGCCTTGGGTACAATGACAGCAGGTATCTGATTAATGGTACACGGCCATCTCACGGAAACATACTTTGTCCCATATATTTAACTTCTTCATTAACTGTCTTGTTTTTCCAGTTGCTCAGTTTCTTTTGTTTATTTGAGCTGTCTCGTCACCATCCACTAGTTCAATACAAGGATTTTGACCCTCAGAAAATCAGGTTATGGTGATTCTCAGCAATTTCCTCTGGTTTGGCATATTGTCCATTATCCAATTTCCAGTAGTTATCTTTTGCATTTCTTGAACATCCTAGGATGTTTGTTTAATGGGAGGTTCCCTATCCCTAGGCATTTGTGTTGTTGACTCTGTGTAGGGGGATACCGAATACCTGCGCTTTCTCGGCAGTATATTCTGATTAACACTTATCTGCTTCTGCTTTATTCTCAGAATCTGTTACAGGACCTCAGGCTACAAAGTCAGCATCTGACAGTGCTGCCCACGATGGGTCTCTACCCTCTGCATAAATCTGCATCAATATACTCTGCATTCACATTCCTGCACACATGTACCTCCTTATAGGTTCATAAGTAGGTACTAGGCTATTGGCCTTAGGGCCTATATAAGCCTAGCCAAATGTACCCTGGCTTTCGCAACCCAAGAAAATTATTTTCCTGTGCCACTGTCGAGCAGAGCCACAGAAGTGATCCCCGGGGTGAATTTCCTATCTCCCATCCAATCATCAAGATTTTTCTTGAACAGTGCTAATGAGGAGCTTTGTTTGATATAGATAGGTAGCTTGCTCCAGAGTATGGGAAGTCTCTGAGAGAGGAATCTATCCCTCCAGCATGTTCTATTTATTGTGGTGATGAGGTTTAGGTCCCTAGAGCATGTAGCTCGTAGGGATTGGGATTTCCTTAAGTGAAGCATGTCTGAAAGCTCTGGGTTTGACATAGCTTTGTGTATTAGGCAGAGATCGCCTCTGAGTAGGCGATATGCAATGGAGTAAAGCTGCAGTTTTTTGAGACGGTCTGCATAGGGCATCTCTTTGAGGCCGGTAATCCCCTTTGTGAGGTATTTCTGTGGCCTTTCTAGTTGTTGTAGATGTCTTGTGAGGTACATACCAAAAGAGGCATTGTACTCTATAATGGGTCTAATGAGTGACAAGTAGAGGGGAACAATGACCTCTTTTTTCCTGGATGAGAAACCTTTGTGATGAGGTGTGCCACATAGAAGGATTTCCTGACTACTGTGGCGATGTGATTATCAAAGGAGAGACTACTGTCCACCTGTGTCCCAAGGTCTCTTATCACACTTTCGGTGTTAAGTAGACTACCACCTATGTGGTAGTTCATGGGTACTGAGTTTTTACCAAAAGGGATGACAATGCACTTTTTGGCATTGAGCTTGAGGCCATGGCTTTGACACCAGGCATCTGTCTCAGCAAGCCCCTTTTGTAGGATGTCCACATCTTTTGGAGTTTTGATTATGGCTCCTAGTTTGCAGTCATCTGCGAACTTCGTTAGCCAAAGACCTTCTGTGTTGGCCTGTACTTCAGAGAAGTAGATACCAAACAGGAGAGGACCCAGGACTGAACCCTGTGGTACTCCACTTGTCACTGGTCTGAAGTTGGATTTGGAGTCTGCTACTTTCACAGTGTGGGTTCTGTCAGTGAGCCAGTTGGCAACCCATCTTGTGATATAGGGATTTATACCTAGTTTAGTGAGTTTATCTATAATTCCAGAGTGGGGAGATGGTGTCAAAAGCCTTGGTGAGATCTAGATAGGCTGTGTGAACCACCTTACCCTCATCTACGGCTTTGGTGACTGCTTCAAAGAAGTCTATCAGGTTTAGGAGACATGATCTGCCTTTTACAAACCCGAACTGGGTGGGGTCCTGAGTTTGGAGATTACCAAAGTCACTGTTTATAAGTTCCATGATGATACGCTCCATAGCCTTGCAGACCAGGCTCATTAGGCTAATGGGGTGGTAGTTTCTGGGGTCTGTGGTGGCTCCCCCTTTGTGGAGAGGGATAACTGTTGCTGTGCACCATTCAGTGGGCACATAGCCTGAGGTGAGGCTATGATTGAACATGGTACTTAGTTGGGGTGCCAGTTCGTTCTGTAGTTCATGTAGAACACAGCCTGGGATGTCATCAGGTCCCATGGATGCTGTGTTCTTGGCTTTGGATAGTGTAGTTTTCCCAGTTAATGGTAGGGTAGTTGAAATCGCCCATTATTAGGGTGTTAGATTGTACTCTAATATTTTCCAGTGTATTAAGAAAAGAGGAGTGGGAATCCTGGGGCATGGTGGGAGATCTGTAGCAAGCTACAATTTGGATTGCGGTCTTGCCCAGAGTTAGTTGCACTTGGATAATTTCGGATGCATTATGCTGAGCAACTAGCCTAGAGGTGTGGATATCCTTAATGAATATGGACACTCCTCCGCTTTTAGTGTTTCGGTCCAGGTTAGGTGGCCGAAAGGTGTGGTATGAATTATAGCCTGGTAATGCAGGGGTACTCTCTGGAGCCTTGAACCAGGTCTCTGTCACTGCACAGATGTCGATGTTCTCCATTTTAAGGAGTGCCTCGAGAGAGTGCATTTTGAGGTTTAGACTTCTAGCATTGAGTAGCAATACCCTCAGATTCTTCTTGCCTGTACCTGTTAGGGTGGTGAATTTGTCATTTGAACCTTGCCTAAAAAAGGCACTATAGGGGTGGCTAGAGCCTTAGCCAGTATCCGGAATCCCAGGGACGACAGGTGCAGGCGATCTCTGGCAAAGCATCGTGGCTTGTCGATCATGTCATCCCAGGCAGACAGATACTGGATCCCCTTAGAATGACACCAGAAGCTTAGCCAATTGTTGAAGTCAGTCATTTTGTCCTTGTACTGTGGTATCATTCTGGGTGATGGCAGGATGCTACTCAGGGCTAGGGTCATACCTGCCTGGGCTACAAGATCTGACAGCTCCTCCATGTCCCTTTTCATGTAGTCCAAGGAGTCATCTCAGGTCATTCACACCAACATGGACAATGACAGTGTCATATTTGTACTTGTTGTAGAGTGACCTGAGTGCATGCATTATGCGGCGGATCGTGGCACCCGACAGGCAGCTGACAGTAACTTTCTCCTTGTTTAGCCTGGTGAGTGGAACATCAGTCTGCCTGACTATAGAGTCACCTATGACTAGAGTGTTGGGTACGTTGTTATGCCTTATGGGCTGTGGTTGAGTGGCACACTGAGTTTGTGGGCTGTGTCATTTGGGTTGTGTTGGTGGGTGGAGGTTGCTTGTGTTTCTGCTTTGGAGGTCCCTGTTGCTTGGGCAGTTTTTACTGAGAGCCTCCTTGAATGTAGGTGTGTGTTTTGTGTTTCTATGTGTGTGTTTTGGTGGTGTAGGTTTTGAGGGACTATGTGCTGAGTGTGGTGTGGTGCAAGTGTTTACCTTCTCCTCTTGACTGTCTAGTCCAGTCTTGGGTGAAGAGAGCTTTGCTGCCAGTTTGGCTATATAAGTGCATCTCTCACAGGTTGTAGTGTTGGGTGGTAGGAGGAGAGGGTTGTCTGTGTACATGAGGCAATTACTGCATTGCCCCAAGATGCCCAGATTCATCAAGTAGACAGGAGAAAACACCGGGAGCTGACCCTTAGACATGCCTGAATAGGTACTTATTTGTTAAGTACTAGAAACTGTTTTCCTCTAGACAGTGAGGAAAGTTGAGTGCTGTAGTAATTTGTAGCTTATTTAGTGCTTACAGTAAGTTCTGAACAAGTGCTGAAACAAAAAACTGGCTAGTTCTAAGAAACAAAATTAAGCTAGAAGTCTCATAAGAACAGCCATGACATATTTTGTGATGACAGCTCCAGGTCCTTTCCAGCCTACTTGTTATTAGAACACCTTGTATGACATCTTGCAGCTTTCATCTGTATCTGTAACTGCTTATATAAGGCTCTGTTAATCCTGTCTGAGTGACCAGACAGTTTTTATCAAAGGACATCTACACCTTAAATACATTTCCTTACCTCATAGTATATTTTCAGATGATCTCCATATTTTCCCATATTAAAAAACATGATAGTAGTTTCTCCCACTCTGTGGTATTTTTATCCTAGTCTGCTTTCTTACTTTGCACTAAGCTTAGGCTGAGTGGAATCTCATGCTATTTTCATTGGGAAGTCGTGTATCTTCATATTGTATCACAAAGTCTGTCACATCTGAAAGTATTCTGCTAATAAAAAGAAATATACAAGGCACCTGTAGGTCTTATTTCACAACTGGTAAGGTAATACATTTTCATTCAGAGTCAAAATTCACAAATCAGAGCTATTGCAAAAAGTTGCATTATTTCCCTTTCTTGGGGCCATAAACCTGTTAAACCTTTAAAAACCTGAAGATGAGTAAACCTGATAACCACTGTAAACAACTTCACTAATTAGCTAAGCCTTGCAATGTAAGAAATAGAACACTCTGGCTGACTCAGAGAAGAAAGGCAGTATTTTAAACTCACAATGTCACTATTTAAAGAGGTTAAGACGGGTGGCCATGGTGATACAGAGGTTAGCGTTGTTACCTCACAGCAAGAGGTTCTCTGGTTTAATTCTTGGCTGGGGTGTCTTCTGTGCAGAGTCTGCATGTCCTCCCTGTGGTTGTGTGGGTTTCCTTTGGGTGCTCTGGTTTCCTCCCATGCTCCAAATACATCCATTAGCTGGATTGGACACTCTAAATTGGCTGTTGGTGCGAGCAAGTGGTATTGATGAACTACAGTGGCAGGGCTAGCCACCTGGTGGTGTAAACTTTGGCTCGAGATGATTGTCACTGTTGAAGTGACATCCCAACCACATGTATGAAATGGGAAAAAGGGGTTTTGCATGGAAGTTGTCTCAGTTATTTTATTATTCTGTTTCAATAATTTTTTATTGATGGTGTAACACATATGTAGGAAACACATATATAAGTCACTGCAAAAAAACTCACTGATATTTTAACTAATTATTCTTAGACTTGACAACATTTATCATGACTTCCATTCTAAATGAACAGAATTGTGATTTGGCAGCAAAGAGTAAGGTATTGTAATCTCAGCAGTTGCATCCTTACACTGCATCATGAAATAGCTTTCTAAGAAAACAAGATCATGTCAGCATATTTACATGTCTGTGGGCATTCAGGGTTAGGAAAAAATAAAATTAGTAATGAGTGGATAATATGGTACTGTCAGGTTTTGCTCTGTGAGTTCATGGTAAGATAAAAAATATATATTTTTCTGTTGTACCCATTTTTCACTTCTTATCCATAGTGGTCCTTTAAATATTCTGCATGCAGCATGTAATGCAAAGATATGACGTCCTATCCAACCTCCTATCTTAATACACTCAAGTGCACATGGTGTTTCAATTACCACTAATGGAAGGCTTGGATTTTGTTCATACACAAGGAGGTATGGGCTATAAATACATACATTATTCATGGAGTTCTTTCCTTTTTTAAACTTTGTATTTGATTTTAAAACAAAACAAAAATCATTTACACAAGTATTAACAATATCATGAAACTATGTACATACTTTTTATAAAGTCCATAACAAAATTCAAAACATTTTAATATAATTAATAATTTTCTAGTAAGCTTTGTAATTTTCCCAAACTAATAATTTATGTGTCACATTTTCAGTTCTCATTCTTATAGTTAGTAAGCATTTTGTTATTACATACTGATTTTGCTAAACAGATAAATTCATTATTGAATGAGATAGTAGTCTTCATTTTCCAGTTTTTTGTAATGGTTTTTCTAGCTATTGCTAAAATACTCCAAATAAGAGGTATTTGTGATACTGGAATCATTGCAGGTATAGGTGCATTAAATAATATAAGAGAATCTAGAGATGTTACACTTATCCAACCACAACGCTTTACAAAAAATTCTGAAGTCAGTCCAAAATGGAAGAACTATTTTACAACCAATTACCATATGTTGCCAATCAGCATTAAGGTCTATCTTACATCTCCTACATTATGTGTTATCTAATTTATATATAGCTGCTATCTTTTGAGGTGTGAGAAAATTTCTGTGTATAAATTTCCATGTAAATATTTTCCAGTATAGGGAAGCTATTGTTTTCATTACTGATTTCAATATTAGTTTTTTTATTATTATCTGAAAATTCCTCTTTATTAATTTTAGTTGAGTATGACCAGAATGAGCTATCAGAGAAGGCAAATTAAATTCTTAGGATTTTGTAAATTATTGATAATGAAGAAATATTATGTTAGTGATATTAGATAGAAGGTTTAGGATTTTGGGAATCTGAGTATGTTGTGTATTGAATGTTACTTTGATTTTATCTTGTATAAATTCTTGACATGTTTCCTTAACAGTCAAGTCTGGGTGGTTCCCACTCACACTTTAACAATATTTCTGTGAGTGTTTGGTTATGTCTGACAGTCTATAACTATAAATGTTATAGGCAGCTGTTGTCTTAGCTTCACTGCTGAAATTCTCAGCTATATTTCTCATCTCTTCATGAATGTATTTCCCTCCATGGATGCTTTGAAACTTTTGGGCAACCCATGATCAGTTAATGATTGAATAAATGTTTCATAATTTCAGAGGATTTCTTTATGGTCACACTACACTAAAGCAGTTAAAATGATCAGTGTAACAGCACTTTCTATACATCTGGCTTTAACTCCTGAAAATCCGTGTTGACAGTTTCATTGTATCTTTTAGCCAATGAATTCCCACAACAGGCTTGGTCTAAGTTATGTTTGTTTCATAGCTGTTTATGACCTTGTCTATAATGTGCATTCAAGATCTGCATTGTCTAAGCAAACCAGCAACTTTTGCATTTTATCAGTGGAAGTACAATCATATTTGCTATGAAGTTTTAGCAAGCTCTTTTACTTTTCTGTTGTTGTCATGTTTGCTGCGACTATTTCATTGTAAGCTGGACTGTCATGATTTTCTTCATCATGTGTGTTAATACAACTATGTCTAAAGCTGTTAACTGAAGTCTGTCTGGGCATTTTAAACATTTCCATTTTTCTGTTTTGTCATTTTTTATGTGTAGAACATCCCTAATTCATTGACCACATCTTACTGAGTAACACAGATGAGTACCTATTGAAACCTCTTCAATTTCAAGCTAGCATTTTGTCTGAATAGCTTTGGTGGAACCATACCTCTCAACAGATTTTCAAAGAATGTCCAGATTTTTGCCTCATATTTTTGGTCTGTTCTTCATAAAATTGTGGTTTTCTGGCAAAGTAGTGGCAAATCACTAATGACTGAAGTTAAAAAATAATGATAGACATTTGAGTTTCAGACTTCACACAATTCAAAAAATTCATACTAACGTAAAACATGTTAGTCTATCAACTTTCTACATTTCTAAGAGCAATATTTAAAATTGTCCCTATTTTTCGGCCTTTGTTCCACTTTTATTTAAAGCTTTGTCCGGATTTCTTGCTTTAAGAAGTTGAGAGGTATGGGTGGAACTGTTACCCTCTTTGTGGACTGTACAACTATTGCATCCACATACTTAAAACACCATTTATCTTTGCTTGTGAATTATGCTATAGTAATTATCTGCTTTAGTTCGCTATTATAATTATCTAGCCATTTCCCAATACACAGCACATATGCAGGAGATATCAGCTGCAGCAAACTCCAAAGAATTAACAACAAAATATGTTTCTGTGTACAGCTTTTCTGAAAACAGCATTCTACAGTCTTCCACTGTTTTCTCTGTTATCGTCAGTGTTCAGTTCTCTGTTGACTGTCTTCTACCAAAAGGAAAGTGCTTTGTCACACAGCTTGCTTAGATCTACTGCTAAAGTGATCCATCGGATTGGAGCCTGACGAAAGTCCACTTAGGTGGTTCTTGCAAAGAGGAGTGTACGTCTTTTCTAGCTAAAGAAGAAAGCATCACTGTGTTTTCTTGAATCCCCCTCACTGATATAATCACTGTTTTTTCTTCCACAAATTTATTTTTCAGCAGCTTTCAGAGAAGAAAAGTCAGATCAAGGCATGCAATTAACATTAACTACTTCTCCTCGACACACAGATAGCATTACAAAACTACTCAGGGGCCATTACTGCATCAAGAGCAGTTTTATCAATGTTTCACATATGGTGAAATGCTATGACCTTGCCATAAGAACTGGCCTACACAATCTGTAATAATACTGCAAAATGATGCTTGTACCCCAGAGGATTGGTCTTAAATACTTTATCAATTTTTTGAAATCAGTATATCCATTCCTGCATACTGGTTCAATTTCTCTGCAGGTATTTCCAAAGCTGCTACACCCCTGGTTTGTCATTCAAGTAAAATATGACTGCCAGGGTTTTTTTTACCAAATAATTGATTCATCTCCAAATGTTAATCTTTTTTTTTCTAGCTTTCCTACTGTCTTCTGTAATTAAAAACTGAACACACACACACAACAGAAAATAAATGTACGATAAAAAAACTCTTGAAGCAAAAATATTTATTGCAGAACCTTCTCGGTTTAATCTAGACTACAGAATTAAACATACAACAGAAAAAAATGTACGACATACTTTCAAAAATACTTTAGTCATATAGCCAACTCTAGATTAAATAAAGTACAGAAGCTGTTTACTTTTATTACCTAATCTTCCAGATATAATTATGAACTCAGCCTGGTCTCAAAGGCTGAAAGCAATAATAAGTTATTAAACACCAGAAAACTGAAAAGGAATAAATGTGAACAAATCATTTTATTGGTAAATAATTAAGTGATCACCTAGCCAAAGACATTGGAAATGTGCTTGCAGAAAGATTTTTTAAATTTCACAATAAACAAAGAAATATGTTAGCGAACAGTAAAGATGTGAGCAGACCCTCCTTACATAACTATAAATGTAATAACTACTGCCACAAGTAAAAATTCAAAATTCATGTTTCCTGGGACCAATCAGCAAGAGACATGGAAGAGCTCTCCGATCTTGTAGCCCAGGCAGGTATGACTCTAGCCCTGAGTAGCATCCTGCCATCGCCCAGAATGATACCGCAGTACAAGGACAAAATGATTGACTTCAACAATTATCTAAGCTTCTGGTGTCATTCAAAGGGGATCCAGTATCTGTCTGCCTGTGACGACATGGTCAACAGACCACAATTCTTCGCCAGAGATGGCCTGCACCTGTCGCCCCTGGGATTCTGGATACTGGCTAAGTGTCTTGCCACCCCTATAGTGCCTTTTTAGGTAAGGTTCAAATGACAAATTCACCACCGTAACAGGAACAGGCAAGCAAAAACTGAGGGTAATGCTACTCAATGCTAGAAGTCTAAATCTCAAAATGCACTCACTCGAGGCACTCCTTAAAATGGAGAACATTGATAATTGTGCAGTGACTGAGACCTGGTTCAAGGCTCTAGAGCACCCCTGCATTACCAAGCTATAATTCATACCACACTTTTTGGCCATCTAACCTGGACCAGAACACCAAAGACGGAGGTCTGTCCATATTCATTAAGGATATCCACACCTCCAGTCTAGTTGTGCAGCATAATGCATCCAAGGTTATCCAAGTGCAACTAACTCTGGGCAAAACTTCAATCCAAATTGTAGCTTGCTACAGATCCACCACCATGCCCCAGGATTCCCACTCCTCTTTTCTTGATATACTGGAAAATATTAGGGTTCAACCAAACACCCTAATAATGGGCAATTTCAACTACCCCACCATTAACTGAGAAAACTACTCATGTACCAACTCCTTCACTCAGCACTTTCTGGAATTCATAAATTCCAGTGCCCTGGATCACCTTATCCACACCCCCTCCAGGGGCAACAATATCCTAGACCTAGTCATTACCAACATGAGTGACCAGTGTTCCACACCCGAAGTCAATTCCTCGTTGGTCAGATCCGACCATAAGCTAACCACCCTAGATATCCGCATCCCACCCCCACCCCCCATTAAGGAAACCATGGTAAAAAATTTCTCCAAAGCCAACTTCATGCTTCTTAAGACAGAAGTGGCAAACGTCATGACACCCATGCATATGGACAATACAGTTACGACTGCTGAATCCTACACAAATGCACTCTATAAGCACTTACACAAGTGCATGGATCATGCTATCCCAAACAGAACCAAGACGCTATCCTCCAAAAAAAGGAAGCCAATCTGGTGGTCCCCTGCCATAAACAAACTCTACAACAGAAGGAAGAAACTGTTGCAAAAGAGAGTAAAATCCCATTTGTGGAGGAGCTCCCTGGTCAGCCTCAGTAAGAAGCTGAGATCCCTTATAAGATCCTCCAAAGCTAGCTACAAAAACAAAATCACCACTAATTCTAAGGACAACCACAAAGCATTCTATAGCATGTCAAGAATCTCAATGGCAACACCCAGATCTGCTCTGAGTTACAACACAACGGCATGAAAATTACAGAACCAACTGATATTGCCAGCATCCTGGCAGATAGGTTCAGTGCTAACTTTACCCCCCCTCTCACCCCCTAAAGGGCCCATATCTATACAGGAAGAATGTAGAGTCCCTGTAATCACATCTATGCAGGTAAAACCTGCACTCTCTAAAACCCAAAACGCAGCATCCATGGGACCGGACAACATCCCAGGCTGCATTTTACATGAACTTCAGAATGAACTGGCTCCCCACCTAAGCACCATGTTCAATCATAGTCTCACGTCAGACTTTGTGCTCACTGAATGGCACACAGCAACAGTCATCCCACTCCACAAAGGGGGAGACACCACTGATCCTGGGAACTATCACCCTATTAGCCTGACGAGCCTGGTCTGCAAGGCCATGGAACGTATCATCATGGAACTCATAAAAAAAGACATTGGTAACCTCCAAACTCTGGACCCCACCCAGTTCAGATTTGTGAAAGGCAGATCATGCCTTCTGAACCTGATCGACTTCTTTGAGGCAGTCAACAAAGCAGTAGACGAGGGTAAGGTGGTTCACACAGCCTATCTTAACCTTCCCAAGGCTTTCGACACCATCCCCCATTCTGGAATTATATCTAAACTCACTAAACTAGATATAAATCCCTACATCACAAGATAGTTTGCCAACTGGCTCACTGGCAGAACCCACACTGTAAAAGTTGGAGACTCCAAATCTGACTTCAAACCAGTGACAAGTGGAGTACCACAGGGTTCAGTCCTGGGACCTCTCCTGTTTGGTATCTACTTCTCTGAAGTACAGGCTAACACAGAAGGCCTCTGGCTAAGTTCACAGATGACTGCAAACTAGGAGCCATAGTTGAGTCCCCAAATGATGTGGACATCCTACAGAAGGTCCTCACTGAGACAGATGCCTGGTGTCAGAGGCATGGCCTCAAGCTCAATGCCAAAACGTGCATTGTCATCCCCTTTGGTAAAAACCCTGTACCCATGAACTACCACATAAACAGCAGTCTACTTAATGTCGAATGTGTGATAAGAGACCTTGAGACCCAGGAGGACAGTAGTCTCTCCTTTGATAATCACATCACCACAGTAGTCAGGAAATCCTTCTATGTGGCACACCTCATCAGAAAAGGGTTCTCATCCAGGAAAAAAGAGGTCATTGCTCCCCTCTACTCGACACTTATTAGATCCATTATAGAGTACTATGCCCCTTTTGGAATGTACCTCACAAGACATCTGCAGCAGCTGGAAAAGCCACAGAAGTACCTCACAAAAGGATTACTGGCCTTAAACAGATGCCCTACACTGTCCATCTCAAAAAACTCCAGCTTTACTCTGTAGCATATCGCCTACTCTGAGAAGATCTCTGCCTAAAATATAAAGCTATGTTAAACCCAGAGCTGTCGGACATGCTACACCTAAAGAAATCCCAATCACTCTGAGCTACACACTCTAGGGACCTAAACCTTGTCAACACAATAAACAGAACATGCTGGAGGGATAGATTCCTGTCCCAGAGACTTCCTATACTCTGGAACAAGCTACCCATCTATGTCAAGCAAAGTTCCTCATTAGCACTCTTCAAGAAAAATCTTGATGAATGGATGGAAAATAGGAAATACACCCCAGGGATCACTTCTGTGGCTCTGCTCAACAGGGGCACAGGAAAATAACTTTCTTGGGAGGTGTAAGCCAGGGAACCTTGTTGGCTAGGCTTACTTAGGCCCTTGGGCCGATAGCCTAGTACCTACCTATGAACCTATGAACCTATGAACCTATGAACTTTGTGCTTTCCTATACAGAATAAAGGAAAATTTAACAAAGTATCTGTCAAGCATGTTAAATAAAATGTTACCAAATGGGCACATCTCTGACCTGTGTCAATAAGCTGTAGTGGTAACAGCTGACAAAAGAGGAGGATCACATCAGACCCAAACAACTTTAGACCTATCATCCTGACCAGTATTTAATATAAACTCCTTGAGAGAATTGTGAAGAAGCTTATCCAACACATCTCTTAGGTATGTAACAATATCGGTATGTGAAGGGGAGTGCTTCCCCTCTGAATCTTGCAGAGTTCTGTGAAGCAGTAACAGCAAGACTTGATGAAAAACTGGCATGCCACATATCTTGACCCTGCTAAGGTGTTAAGCATTATCTCACATTAGGGAATAATTGACAAATGAATACAGTTAAATGTCTTTTCATACATTATTTGATATGTAAAATGCTAGTATAAAAACAGGATGCAAGTATTCAAGGTGGGGAGTTAGTTGTCTAGTCTGACAGGAGCATTAGTGGTGCAAAACAGGGCTCTGTACTAGGGTCCCTTTCTTATGGATTTTTCTTCTCAGATATAAAAATGAGAAAAGAAAAAGTGGGAAAAAGAATGTGAATACCCAGCTATACTAATATTTGCAGAATGGGTAACATAATTATTTCAACAAAAGCTGAAGCTCTCTAATATAGTGTACACAGAATATACCAGATGCAGTAGTAGTGACATCACATTTAATGGCAGTAAATGCTGCACAATGAGATGTGGCAACAATGGCATAAATTATCATATGGTCGTAGGAGGTTACTAGGCTAATGGCCCCAAGGCCCTTACAAGCCTAGCCAAGTTCAACCCATGTTCCCAAGGGTGTCTGGTTCAAGCAGACACTAAAATCAGCACCTATTGCCCCTGTCCAATAGGGAACGTGGAACCCCATTGTGCTTAAATAGGCCAATGAGGGGCTTTGTTTAACATGAATAGGAACCTTGTTCCAAAGATGGGGCAGCCTGTGTGAGACAAATCTGTCTCTCCACCAAGTTCTGTTGATGTCACATACCACGTTAAGGTCCTTTGAGTGAGTGAGAAATTTGCCATTTGACTTGCAAATCTGCAGCATTTCCATTAAAGCTGGGTCAGAGATTGCTCTATATGTAAGGCACAGGTCGTCTCTGAGCAGTTTGTATGACACAGAGTAAAGTGACGATGATTTCAGTCTGTCCACATAAGACAGATCTTGAAGACCCTGAATTTTCTTTGTAAGGAACCTTTGTGGTCTCTGCAATTGCTGCAGGTGTTTGGAAAGGGACATATCAAAGGGAGTGTTGTACTCTATTACTGGTCAAAATAAATTTAAAAAAATGACACTATCATGAAAGATGTAAGGACAGTGGTAGACAACAATTTAAACATTGACAAGCAAATACCAACTAGAGTCCGAAAAGTAGCCTGTAAAAAATTCAAAAGGTCACGTTTAGTCACTACATGGAGATAATTGGAACAACTTTATACCTCACTGATCTGACCCATTATTAAATCTATTTCTGCATTTTGCAGCCTTTGAACAAGTCACCTATCAGAACATGAAAAGGAACAATTCCTTACTATAAAAAACAATAGGCTGAAAAACTTCAACTATTCAGAAAGGCTTTTGGGACTGTCATTATATCCCATTTCTTAAATTTATTTAGAGGTGACTACAGCCTGCAGTATAAGTCAATACTGGATTTAGTTCTACTTAAAAACTTATATCTGGAACACACTGTGGGGGTGCTGACAATAGATCAGGGAACCTAATACTAAAATTCAGTATTAGTAATAAAAGAAAAAGTACACAGTACTTTCCAAAATTATAAGTAAGTGTTCCATTACAACTAGAAGAGATCAGTCTTCACCCTCCATCCTTCACATTTCACAGAGCCAGTAGCTCTGAAACAGAGGGGCAGAGAAAGAGAGAGAGAGAAACAGAGGGAAAAGGAACATATTAAAGGTCAGGTACCTCTGCAGTTATTTACAAAGTTGCTATATGGCCATGGCTTGGCCTAAAATCACTATATAGCTAAAATATCTTGTTCCAAAAGTAATACGTAGACAGTATCAACTGCCAAAAGAAATCTGGATCTCCTTTCCAAAAGTGTGCATCTATAGCCTGTGCCAGTGATGTTGACTATGAAACCATGTAACCCAACTTCAACTAGTGGCTGGGGTGGTTAATGGTACAGACAGTGAGGATAGATGAGTGCATCCTAAGGAACAGAAATGGTGGTCCCATCTGGCTTGTACTGCTGCTTTGCAGAAACAACCCCCACTGGAGAACAGGGGCATATCAGGATGTGGGGATCCAGTGCAAGAAGGGTATGTATGTAATGTTAGCCAAGAATGTTCTTCTCAGTGTTTGCAATGTACCCAGAATTGCTTGCTTCTGTAATTTATATGGAGTTACATATATTGGTAGCATATTAAAGTATGACTGTAAATTCTTTTTTTTTTATTAGACCCATTTCTCCTACTGCTGTTGGAATTGTCTGAGACTCTTTCTTCCACATTGATCTTGTTTCTTTCTGAAAATCCTGAGATTTTATGTCTTTGTGTCAGAAACTAATCACTGGGTGCGGCAATTTCAAAGATCAGTGTTAATTTTGTCTTTTTTTTTGCATAGATTATTAATTCTGGTTTTCTTGCTTCCGTTTTTTGAACTGTTAGTAATAGGAGATCCCATGTGATATAAATTGGTTCATGTTTCTAATGCTTCTCAGCTACTTCTTTATCATAGTGTTTGCATAATCCTCAATGCAACAGTCTTGCCACATTATTGAGCCTTTTAGTATATATGCCCTCTACCATGAGTATATCACACCCTGCAACAAGATGTGTGACTGTTTCCAAATTTTATTTACAGAGCCTGCAAGTGTTTGTTTCTCCTTCCTTTTCAATGGATTTTTTAGACTAATGTGTATATAGTCCACTATCCTTGGCCACCTTTATTAACCTTTCATGTGTTGGTTTTAGTTCACTTCTCCTTAATCATTCCCACATCAAATATTGGTCAACATGAGGCTGTTCCAGGAGATCTCTGTACTTGCCACTACATTTATAGATTTTACATATTTTCCTTCTCATCTGATACTTTACCTTATATTCTTTCTTTCTTTAGTTTTTAGCACATTCATTTCCTGTCTGATTGTTGTCAATTTCTGGATTGATTTCCATTCCAACTTGACACTGAAATGATTCTGCAAAATTAAACATAGATGTAATTTTAGACGTCTTCTCCTCATGTTTTAAACTTTCAGTATGCTTTGATCTGATGAGGTCAGCAGATATGTATGCAGTCCCACAATTATAGATCTATACATGTAACCAATTTTGAGTAGGCCTTTACCTCCTTCAGACTGAGGAATATATAATGATTTTTATATATCATTTAATAAGCATGAAACATTTTCTTGTTTTCATGTCCAATCCATCCAATAATTTTTGGGGCCAGTTAATCACCCCAAAACTGTACATTAAAACAGGACGTGCAAACTGATTTCAAGACTTTATTCCTAGGTGTCAAGGCAGTTTTTAATATCCATTTTAGTCTTCTGAAATATTCCTTACTGAACTTTATTTATATTTGTTCATATTTTGTTGCTGATCTTTCATCTAGTCCCAAATATTTATATACTATTTTCTGCTCAAGTTCCATTTTATCACATTCCTTCCACAGGCTGATATTTTCTTGATTCTGTAACTTTCCTGTTTTAAATGTTGCTTTTGCACATTTATCAGGACCAAATATCATTCTTATATCATCTGAGAAAGTTTTAATCATTTGTAGTCGTACTTTTAACTTTTCATCTGATGAACTCTACAGTGTTAAGTAATCCAGTAAAAGTAGATGAGAAATCTTTAAACAAGGTTGTTTCTGGGTGCCAAACTGCAGCCATGGCCTAATCTGTTAAGTAAACAGCTTAATGGGTTAAGGGCAAGACAAAATAGCAGCACTGACAAAGAATCCCCTGGAATAGCCCCTTTTGAATTTTTAAACTTAGGATAATAATTTGTCTTTTGTAATGACTCATCTGCTAAGTGGTTTGCCACTTTTTCATGGTCACTGTAATATAATTGATCAGTATAGGGTGTTTCCTCTACATCTGTAAGCATTTGTTTATTCATGAATGTGGGATGCACTCAAGTGTTTTTTTGTAGTCTATCCATTCCTTACTTAAATTCTAGCCCTTTTTACAATTTTCTATTAGGCTTTATTTACCAACAAATTATACTTTGTTCCATATAACTTTATTTTGTTACCCTTTTGTTCTATTGCCATAATTAAGCTTTTCTAAGTAACTATAAAATATATCTACATCAATTCCAGTATATAATTTGTATATTGTCAGAAAGCAAGTTATTGGTCTATAGTTCTTTGGATGGCTTGAAGGTTTTCTCTAGTAAGTACATTAATTAGTTGGATTAATGTTATTTTAGGTGATGAAATATTTTGTCGCACAAGATCAGTGTAAAACTCTTCCATTATCACTGTATAATTTATTTTCCTATTCTTCAGGACTCCATGAATAGGTATTATAGGTAAGTTACGACTGGAAGCAAGGGAATGCAATATATGCCTTCAAGTATCTTAGTGTGACTGTTAATGTTGCTACAGGCCAATGGCCAGTTTGGTGAGCCTTAACTTATGTTTTTCTTGTGTTCAGCTGGTATGACTACAATTTGGAGTTTTCTCTTTCCTATGAGCAGAACATCCCCAGTTATTTTTTTCATTGGAGCTGTTACTGTGGAAAATGTAGAAATTATTATGTATAAATGCTGAAAGGCAGATAAGGTCTTCAAAACAGTTTTCCTTTATACCTAGAATATCTTGTTGGTTTTCAATGATCTAAGCTTCTATGCAGTCTATTTTCTTTCCTAGATCACATTTTAGGTGAAAGAGTTTATAACATTTGTTGTTTAAGTCTGACTATATAGCTTCAGAATTATCTTGACTGTTGATCTGAGCAGGTGTGTTAATATTAGGGTGCTGGGTGAGGTCTTGGTGAGATGTTTAACAAGTAGGTTAATTAGTGGTTCAGTTTTTTGCATTGCTGTTATTGTAAATGAGTCTTGAGAGAAGTGAGAGGTGAAGAGGGTTTGGGTTTACATCAACTGCAAAGGAAAGTTTTAAAATAGCCAACTAAAGTAAAAAGGTACTTTTCTAGGAACATTTTTGAATTGGTTTAGCCAGTTTGGTAAGAATTATAACATTCAACTGTATTGTTAACAAGAGTCTATAATTTGTTGAAATAGCTATCATGGTTGATTCCAATATTTTTTTTCAGGGGGGTGTCTTGTTGATCTTGTTTTTCTTTGTTGGATTTTTAACTGAGGTACTGCTCACTAAGTCTATTAAGGCAGTAAGCATGAAAGTAGTATTGGCGTTAGGGCTAATGTGATGTATATATGAAAGTAGTACTGGCGTTAGGGCTAATGTGATGTATATATGAAAGTAGTACTGGTGTTAGGGCTAATGTGATGTATATATGAAAGTAGTACTTGCGTTAGGGCTAATGTGATGTATATATGAAAGTAGTACTGGCGTTAGGGCTAATGTGATATATATATGAAAGTAGTATTGGCGTTAGGGCTAATGTGATGTATATATGAAAGTAGTACTGGTGTTAGGGCTAATGTGATGTATATATGAAAGTAGTACTGGCGTTAGGGCTAATGTGATGTATATATGAAAGTAGTACTGATGTTAGGGCTAATGTGATGTATATATGAAAGTAGTACTGGCGTTAGGGCTAATGTGATGTATATATGAAAGTAGTACTGGCGTTAGGGCTCATGTGATGTATATATGAATGTAGTACTGGCGTTAGGGCTAATGTGATGTATATATGAAAGTAGTATTGGCATTAGGGCTAATGTGATGTATATATGAAAGTAGCACTGTGTTAGGGTTAATGTGATGTGTATATGAAAGTAGTACTGGCGTTAGGGATAATGTGATGTGTATATGAAAGTAGTACTGGCATTAGGGCTAATGTGATGTATATATGAAAGTAGTACTGGCGTTAGGGCTAATGTGATGTATATATGAAAGTAGTACTGGCGTTAGGGCTAATGTGATGTATATATGAAAGTAGTACTGGCGTTAGGGCTAATGTGATGTATATATGAAAGTAGTACTGGCGTTAGGGCTAATGTGATGTATATATGAAAGTAGTACTGGCGTTAGGGCTAATGTGATGTATATATGAAAGTAGTACTGGCATTAGGGCTAATGTGATGTATATATGAAAGTAGTACTGGCATTAGGGCTAATGTGATGTATATATGAAAATAGTACTGGCGTTAGGGCTAATGTGATGTATATATGAAAGTAGTACTGATGTTAGCACTAATGTGATGTATATATGAAAGTAGTACTGGCGTTAGGGCTAGTGTTATGTATATATGAAAGTAGTACTGGCGTTAGGGCTAATGTGATGTATATATGAAAGTAGTACTGGCGTTAGGGCTAATGTGATGTATATATGAAAGTAGTACTGCGTTAGGGTTAATGCGATGTGTATATGAAAGTAGTACTGGCGTTAGGGCTAATATGATGTGTATATGAAAGTAGTACTGGCATTAGGGCTAATGTGATGTATATATGAAAGTAGTACTGGCGTTAGGGCTAATGTGATGTATATATGAAAGTAGTACTGGCGTTAGGGCTAATGTGATGTATATATGAAAGTAGTACTGGCATTAGGGCTAATGTGATGTATATATGAAAGTAGTACTGGCGTTAGGGCTAATGTGATGTATATATGAAAGTAGTACCGGCATTAGGGCTAATGTGATGTGTATATAGTGGTGTTTTGGGCTTTTGTAATCATCATTGGCTTAGATTTGGGGATCTTTAAGTTATGATAGAAAGTAAAAGTACAGCAATAACATTTTAAGTATATAGAAAATAAACTGGTAGAGGGAGTTTCCTCATCAGAGAAAGGGGGAGGAGAGTAGACAGCAGAGATTTGGAATAGGGAATGATATGTTGTTGTATTTTTATTTGTGTTCACTGGAGAGGAGTGTGCAAGTTATAACAGAAATGAGGCTGGAGTGTGTGAGATTTGGAATAAGGTAGATGAGTGAAGCACAGCCAATTGCTCTTTTATTTTCCAAAAAAAGCAAGTCTCAAAAACATGTACTAAAACTAAATACAAAGAAATATATAATCATATCCTTCAGTAAGCATGACTTTCCCTGTTCATAGGTTCATAGGTAAGTACTAGTCTAGTTGTCCTTGCAGGCCATTTTAAGCCTAGCTAATTTCCCCTCAAAGGTGAGAATCATATCCTATACCTTATGTCTTTAAGGTAAGTATGCCAACCCCCTCTGCCAAACCCCACCTATCACACTGACAGCACTTCCATGAAAGCAGATCCTATAGTCAGAGATCTGAGAACCTCAGTTAACAATGACCTATCCTTTGATCACCACATAAACATGATCGTAAGAAAGTGCTCATTCATTGCACAGTTTATATCTAAAGGTATGGTGCTTAGGTCCAGGAATGTAATCATTACACCATACTCAGCTCTCTTCAGCATGATTATTGAATATAATGCCTATCTGGTACCTGCCCAAACACTTGTTTGAACTGGAGTGACCAAAATGCTTTCTCACTAAAGAAAACAAGAGCCTAAATCACAAAGACTATGCAGACCACTTCTAAGTCTTAAACTAAAATAAAATGCACCAAGTTAACACACAAACATACATTTATTCAAACCAAAAATAGAAAAAATAAAAATGGTTAACGCTTTCACAACTACACTAGTTGCTTCATCTGACACAGTAGTTTAACATAATAAAGCTTATATAGAAGATGCAATAAAGTCAGCTGACAGTCCAATAGTCACATGTTCCAATGCTAATAAATGTTTAACAATAAATATAATGTAAATATGCATAAAAACATAAAGAAATATGCATTAATATACTAATAAATAGTTAAAACATTACTATAAATATAAAAGACAGTTAAAATACTTAAAAATATAATAATATAATAATTCTAGTGCTTCAATGGTCTGGCTTTTTAAAAAGTTTTTAAGGAACTATTTCCATTCAAGCCAGGATATTTCTCAGTATTCAATTTAAGAATCCATTTTTGTTCTATGCTTTCTGTAGTATTTTCTAAGTCACCTCCCCGTATATTTCAGAGGACATGTTGAATAACAAAAAACTTAAAAATATGAGACAAATCAGTTTTTCTAACATGATTTGCCAGTGCACTTGTTTCTTTACAATTATTTATATATCTAACATGCTCAAGGATCCTATCTTTCAGGACCCTATTAGTTGCAAAACATTTTTGACAGAAACAAAACTACACAACATTAGCAGTCCTACAATCAGCATAACTATAACTGGTTATAGTAAATTTATGTAGAGGATGCATAAATGTCATGTTGCTATTTATATATTTACATGCAGTACAACGTCTGCATGGAAAAGTACCAACACGTCCGCCTTGAGTGTAGAACCTCAACAACCGCTATCCTGTCTAATGTATTACACATTCACAGGTCCATTAGTAGAGTGAATACCCGCACAAGGGATCCCATTCTTTTTTGAAACATAAATAGAACATGTTGGAGGAATAGTCTGTATCACAGAAAATACCTCTTTTATGAAAACATCTATTCAAATGTAATTTTGATGAATGGATAGGAATTTGCAAATTCACACATGCTTTAGTAACCTTGTCCCTCATGGATAGGAGCAATAGTTAAATGTCTCAACATATCCGGCATCTGTGTTATTCATATAAAGGCCTTATTCATATAAGGGCTGAAAATTACTATGTGAATGCAAGGCTAGGATTCTTAAGATCCTCACAGATCAATAGCATATAAAGTAGCTATGAACCTATGAACACTGCAGTGAGCCAGAGTAAAGCAGGCAATTCCCAAGACAGGAACATCCCAGAAACTGTCAGTAGATCAATCATTCAAAAAGGCTGTCATCCTGAATGCAAGTAGGTCAGCTACAAATTGTAAACAATGTGGCACCTTTTGTGAGAGGTGATCCACAATGCAGGCAGCTCCGAGGAATCATTTCCCAGAGAAACTGTGAAAGAGTGGAAATAGTGGAAATATAAGCTAATGATGGACATACAAGGAAGCATCAACGTTCACAAAAAAGGGAGTTAATTAACAAATAACTAACAAAGAGCTTGTATCACTGTTTTGCAAAGGACGAGGCAATTTTGTATATTTTTTCACCATTAAGCTTTTTCCTAGGAGAGAGTGGGCAGCCATTTACAGTCTACAACCATCAGCTAAGGCAAGGAAACTAAAACTCCTAGCAATAATACAGAAATGCCCTGCTTAATTTTAGCTACCACTATGATTTGGGGGAAACTAAAACTCCTAGCAATAATACAAGAAAAGCCCTTCTTAATTTTAGCTCTCACTATGGTTTGGGGGGGGGACTAAAATTCCTAGCAATAATACAAGGAAAGCCCTGCTTAATTTTAGTTACCACTATGGTTTGGGGAGAAACTAAAACTCCTAGCAATAATACAAGGAAAGCCCTTCTTAATGTTAGCTACCACTGTGGTTTGGGGGTTTATAATAAAACTACAGGCATCTTTAGAATTGATGCATTTAGCAGTATTCACAAACTTAAGCAGGTGAGCTTTCTTTTAATTTTATGGTGCAGGGAAAAGCACTGTGTTGAAATTTGAGACAGTACTGTAGTTTTAGGTCTACATTATACATAGGCTTTTTGAATGTCCATGTTCAGCAATGTTCCCGAACTTAAACAGGTGAACTGTCTTTTAATTCTCTGGCAAAGGTGAAAGCAGTTGAGCTAAAAGTTGAAATGCAAAAAGATTAGTAGCTTTTCTCAGTGCCTAAATTTAGCTACTAGGATTGAAAGATTTTACCTATGAGCAGGAACACTGAGTCATAGCTCTCAACTGATCAAGGACAAATCCTCAAATAATCAGGGACAATCAGGGACATTTTTTAAATATTTGTACTATTAACTTGAAACATTTGCAGAATAAGAGAATGTGGATTAATATAGGTTTTCTGACATAAAACGTCTATAACTCTGAATTACTATCATTATTTATTAAGGGCAATTCACCACCTTTTCTTCAGCAGTCACCAGTTTTAAGAAAGATTAAGAGGGACAGACCTAAAATCGGAGTCTAAATCAGGGATGTCCCTGAAGATCAGGGACAGCTGAGAGGTCTGCACTGAGTTGTTCATCAGATTTAGGCTATAAGTCCCCTTATGTTCAGGCATTTTTTCTTGTAGATGTGACTATTTTAAGTGCACAGTTATTTGATGCTTTTATTTTTGGTACTGGTGAGCTGGTTACATCCAGTTCTGATGGAATGAAGTATGTTCAAGACTGTTATGGGAGAACAGGCCTTAGGTTAGCATTATTGAACTAGGTTCCACTCAAAATGAATTCAAAAGTATCCATATAAGATTTTAAAATAGCCATTATATCATCATCTCAAAGAAGTGCCTTGCAAATGCTTAAGGGACACTAACTGAACCAATAGTACCTACTATACCAGCACATGCATATTGAAATTGTGCATATTGTATATAATTGTAAAGTAATGTACTGTAAACTACAGCTATTATGTCTACTCCTGCACAAACACTGCATCAAACACATTGCTTCTATTTTGTATAGTACCTTCTATAGCGTTGTCGCCTCACAATAAGACGTTGTCCTGTTCGATTCTCAGCTAAAATGTCTTTCTGTGCAGACTGCAGAGACATGCGTGAATGGGCGTACCTTCATTGAAGGTTGTGCGTCAGGGCTGGCAACTCGGCACGTAAAACTCTACTGCCAATCATTAGCAGACCGGAGTTCCACTGTGGCAACCCCTAACCGGGAAAAGCCGAAAGACACAACATCCTTCTTCGAGCAGAGATTTTCAACATGTGTATTTACCTGTCGTAAATTATTTGTTGTATATTCATTGTATGTGTAAGTACCTGTCACAAATCATCTGTTGTATATTCATTGTATGTGTAATTAACTGTCACAAATCGTCTGTTGTATATTCATTGTATGTGTAATTACCTATCATTTATAGTTTGTTGTGTAGTCACTGGTATGTTTTTCCTTCCAGGTCATGACTGAAAAGTGTCATTTGACCAGCCAACCTGCTTGGTTAACAAATAATAAATAATATGATTTTACTGACACTGAACAGAATTTCTTAATTTCATAACCATAGGGAAGGAACCTTGCAATCTGGTACTTGATTCTTTTATTGGGGATGAGGCCATAGTCTCAGCATTGTAATGAAGGGTCACAGACAGTGTCATTGGCATATTGCACTGTTTGTATCACTATAGTGTTTCTTCATGCTGGTGACAAGTACTATGAATAGTAAGCAGCCAAGGACTGGAGTTTGAGAACAGAGATGGACACTTTTCTGAAGCACAGATAGTGTATTCCCATCATACAGCTACAGTCTTTCATTCAAGGTAGCTAATAAATCACTTTAGTGTGCCTAGTCAATCCCAAGGCCTAGAACGTAGGTGCTTACTTAATAAGAGAGTAAAAGTATGCTTCATATGGCCATGCATGCATTGTCTGTGCTTTTGCAGCATTAATGTGACAAGCACAAGATTGTACAGCAGTCCTGCTGACACCAACCTGATCATACAACAAGAATGGGAATGCATTAAAGTCTGTTCAGAATAATAACCTCTCCATATTAATCATGTACACTTACATCACTTACATGCAGCAACAGAATGTTTTATATATATATATATATATATATATATATATATAGTTTTATATATATATATATATATATATATATATATATATATATATATATATATATATAAAACTGTTCAAAAGATGTGTGTTTGTGTGTGTGTGTGTGTGTGTGTGTGTGTGTGTGTGTGTGTGTGTGTGTGTGTGTGTGTGTGTGTGTGTGTGTGTGTGTGTGTGTGCGTGTGCATGCGTGTGTGTGTGTGTGTGTGTGTGTGTGTGTGTGTGTGTGTGTGTGTGTGTGTGTGTGTGTGTGTGTGTGTGTGTGTGTGTGTGTGTGTGTGCATGTCTAAAAGACATAGACAGTCAGATTTAAATACAGGGTACAGAAATGGTGCTGCTACGGGGAAGGAAAGACTTGATTTTGTGTGTTACCTTGTACTTGCCCACTGAAGGACTATTACAAAATTTTGCTTTAGGACACAGAGTTCTTGGAAAAAGATATTTAGCATCCAAACCAAATACTTAACAGCCAAATTCTGTCTTCATGGAATTACTGGTTCTCCATAGTCTTCTTTAGAAGTGTCTTTGACTTTACTGAATTAATATACTCCCACACCACAACATTTTGTCAGGCACAAAGACAGAATTCTTAAGACTAGATATCACAGCTTTAAAAAAAGATCTACTAAATTACTTTTCTTTAATAAAAGTAATGGTACTTTCAGAGAAGAGGTACACTTCCAGAAATGTGAGTATACCCGTATAACAGGTAATGAAAACAGGGAAATATAACTGTTGATTAAACAGAGCATATAAATCATGAAGAAATTTAACACCAAATAGTTACATGTACAACATTATATGGACAGATCCTGTTTTGCCTTTGTTATAGTACATCCTAATAAAGTATCACACAAATGACAAAATGCAAAATAATTTTTATTTGCCCTGTCTCAAAGATACAGCCCAACAACCTTTCGTATTATGCTGATGAACTTAGTAAAATACCAACAGTCCTTTGTGACTAAAGCAATTATGAAGTGTTGCATTACTCAGGTGAAATCTATTTGGCTGGCTTAGTGTAGCAGGCAGTAAAAATAATGTAGTACAGAGGTAGTAAAGCTTGCTGGTTTGTGCAGATGTAAATGTGATGTACCCTACAGCCTTGAATTTATTCTCAGAACCTTATGCAACCTGCAACTGCATACCGTGTGAACAAATAGCTTAATTAATCATCAGTCCTGCTTAATCCCTAGTGGCACATCAGTCTAGTGGGCCTTAGGCAGTTAACATAAGAATAGAAACAGCTCTGCATGAGGAAGGCCTTTAGTGCTGCCCTTGAGAAACATGTATGTGCACACAGCACACGTGATCCTATTACTAGCTTAGGTATAATCACATAAAGTTAAAACGAGGAGCATAAACAAGAGGTACACACAAACAAGGGAATATCTAATCTTTTTTCAATGATATAACAAGTTTTAATTTTGAAGACAATAAATGAGATTTGTATCATCTCTTTACAGTCTCTCATAGGGTTAATGGTTATAGATCTTCAAAGTGAACCAGTGTACCAAACTACTTTGAAACAGTTGTTACAGAAAGTGTACAGAGATTCCAGAATATACCTATGTAACTCTGTTGGTAATACTTTCGCAAAACTGCCTATTTTGCATGCAAAGCATTTTGTTAAATTTTCATGAAAACTGAAAGAGTCTTCCTTCAGTGAAACTTAGGTAATGTTGGCAATTGAGGTTAGACATTTTTTTTTACAAACAACAGATTTACAGACAGACACACGGCCAGTGCAAAAGACAGAAACTTTAACTTTTTTTTTTTAAAAATAAAAAAAGCTTCTTTTTGCATTTTGTTTTTTATTCTGTTTCTTTATTTATAACATATAGGTATTTCAGACTGTTTGTGTTTGTTTTTACATAAAATATATAAAATATAAAATAATTTTGTCATAAAATCTCAGGACATTTTGCCATTTTTTTTTTTTTTGTCACAACTGTCCAAAGAGGGACTGTCCCTTGCAAAGTGGGATGGGTGGTAACCCTAATTGAGGTTATATAATCCACATATTCATCTGCATATTCAAGCAAACATTTTCTTGATTTTTGGCAACCAAGATTTAGGCTGGTATTCATAGTCATTATGCAAATTTATTTTGGTTAGCCACTCTGTCTGTGAAGGAGCATAGCTAAACCACAATTTATTAAAGCCATTTATGTTAACAAGTAATGGCTATGAATAAGTGTAAGCAAATTAACTATAATGAGATGTAAATGAGAAATTATGTAACATAACATAGGCTAATGAAGCGTTCTTTCACCCACTTGCAATTCATAGTCAAATCTCTGTGCTGTCCATATATCTGCTGCAAAAAGACATTGCTGTGGCTATTATAGCTACTTTGAAATCCACTTAGATGTTTGTGGACCCTGTAAAAATCTATAAACTTGTCCTTTCTCTACCTTGATCCCTTATTCTGTACCATCACTACAAATAAAATGCCATACTTCACATAACCATTAGTCAAACTACCCCTGCCATCCTCAGAAAAAAAAAATAATTATGTGAACCAACCCCCATATTTATATACAAAAACCGAGTACAACCAAGTAAAGTTGTGCTGAAGTAATATGCACAATCATGAATACATTGATAATACTCTTCCATCCTGAAGTAATGTGTGCACAATCATGAATATATCAATAATACGCATCCTTTCAAAAATAATATGTGCACAATCATAAATATATCGATAATATGCATCCTTCCTGAAGTAATGTGTGCACAATCATAAATAGATTGATAATATTCATCCAGCCTTTCATTTGCCACATTGTTGTAATCATATAATACTGTCAGTGACACCCAGGAATCTGCCAATAAAGACATATGTTCAGCCAACAAAAAACCTTGCCACTTCAGTAGCCGTATTTCTATGTATGCACAATCAATAAACAATTTTCTCAGTGATCACATCATAGGAATACAACTATCATTTCATGAATTGAACTCAATAATTTTACCTCATTTTCAACAATTTCCAATATTTCTAATATTTTTTCTTACTTTAAAATGTCCGTGGTATTCTAATTAATTTGCTGTCTAACTCAAGTAATCCAAAACTAATATGCCTTTTTTAAACTTTCTCATATAACTTCAGGGTCCTTTACTCATTTTGTATGCAGATGAGTCCCATTTACATTTATCTATATGAATCACAGTGATATACAAACATGAATGGCATCATATGTACATAATTGCTCTCCCTATTTCACTTCACAGAAAGCGTATCGTCAGCTACATAAGCTTTTGCCTTAAGTAGGCATGTTTATCAACACACCTGTACAATTATATAATCAGTGTGAATGACATTCACTGAATATTTATGCATAGCAACTTAGTAATGCTCTTCACGGATTATCGCTATGCACAACCAGAAGCAATGACTATGAATACTGCTCTTAGTTTTGATGTGTAATAAGGGAAATGAGGGATATAAATGGTGAAGTTAAGAAAAATCAAATACAAATTATGGAAATGGTGGTACAATATGCAGAAAAGATGTTTAAAAAGAAGGAAAGCAGAGAAATCGAGTAGATTGGCAAGTTAGAAAATTCACAGATTTAATGAATAAAGAATTAGAAAGAGGAATAACTATTGAAGGAGTAGATAAAATAATTAAACAAGTTAATATAAATTCAGTAACAGGTTTAGATTGAATTAATTGTGGAATGTATAAGAATTTCAAAAATTGGCACAAGGCTTATTTTGTAAAGATTTTGAATGAATGGATGGAAGAAGGTGTTAAGTATAAGGAGATTTATACTGGAATCTTATAGAAAAAAAGGAAATAAAAAGAAAGAAACATTGGAGACCAATACTATTAAATAATACAACTATAAGATATTTATGAAGATTATACAAAACGAATAGAGAATAAAATACAAAATATAATAGAAAAAAGTGTATTTGGTATTAAAGGTAGAGGTTGTTAAAAACTTTTAATGATTACAAGAGAAGTAGTAGATGACACTATGAAAGAAGGACAAGAAATAAATGTAGTGGCAAGAGATGTTAATAAAGCTTTTTATACACTATAGCACGAAGTATTATGGAACTGTATGGATAACTATAATATTAGTAAGAAAATTTAAAAGAGTTTGTATGACTGCTTATAAAAATAATAAAGTGAGGATACTAATTAATGAATGTTAAATACAGATGTAGAAATTAATAACTGGATTAGACAGAAAGGTCCAATGAGTAATATTTTGTTTGTTTTAATTATGACTTTAATAGTCAGTCAAATTTATTTACTTATTTTATTTATTTATTTATTTAACATTTGTTTACTGGGAAAGCCTGACTGTGACAGAGCCCATTTTCAGCAGAGGCACTGGGAGAAAGGCTCCAGATGCATGTCTTTTGGAATGCAGTATGAAGAAACTGGAGCACCTAGAGGAAACCTACACTAATGCAGGGAGGACATGTAGACTCCACACAGAACGCACCCCAGCCAAGAATCAAACTGGACAGCCTTTTGCTGTAAGGCAACAACACTAACTGCTGCACAACTGTGCCACCCAAAATTAAGAGTAAGACAAGAAAAGCAGAATATGAAATAGGAAGATGTGTAAAATTCCCAGTTATAATGAGCTATGCAGATAATATAGTTGTTATAACAAAAACATTATTTTGGATGGAAAGGGTAATTCAGTGTTTAATAATACTATTAAAAGGAATAGGGATGGATCTTAATAAAAAGTCAAGGATTGGGGAGCAGCAATAAGATAGTAGGTATACATTTTACTACAAATAAAATAAAGACTTTGGGAAGATTGGCATTAATGAAATAAAGAAAAGACAATGGGAAAATGAAATAAGAAATATAAAATGTGTGTGCATTATGGAAAACATATAAATTATCTTCTAAAAGGAAAGCACATTTGGTTAATTCAGTATTGATAGGCAAAATGGCATATTTAGTGTTTTTTTATTCCAAAATATATGAAAAGGAAATAATGGAAATATTTTTCTGTTATATGGGTTTCAAAACTGAATCCAGTGTAAAGAGGAGTGTTGTACAGTAATAAAGAAGGTGGTGGTTTAAGATTAATAACTCCAGTAGTATTTGGTGTTTCTTTAAATTTATATAAAGTATTAATATAGATAAAGGATAAGTAGAAACTAACGAGAAAGATGTTTGATTGTAAGTATAAAGAAACGTGGAAAGAAGTTAGAACTAATAAAAGAAAAAATGTTGTTGTTGTTGTCTTTCGGCTTTGCCTGGTTAGGGGTCGCCACAGCGGAACTCCAGTCTGCTAATGATTGGCAGTAGATTTTCACGAACGCCGAGGTGACAGCTTGACGTTCAACCTTCAGTGAAGGCACGACCATTTACGCATGTCTTTTGAATGTCCACCCAACCGCGGGGAGGACATGCAGACTCCACACAGAAGGCACTCCCCGCACTCCAGCTGAGAATCGAATGGGAGAACATCTTGCTGTGAGGCAACAACGCTACCACTGCACCACTGCGGCTGTAACTAATAAAAGAAAAAATAGAAGATAATAATGAAGAAATGCAAAATTAGTTAGAAAAGATAAGAATACAAAAGATAAAGATTGATGATACAAAAAAGGAAAATATGGTAAGAAGAAATAATGGATCAATCACTTATATTAATCCATGGGAAAATTTAAAAGAAGAAAAGTTAAAATATATTAAGGAAAGAAATAAATTGTGTGAAAACTGGGTAGAATGCCAAGATTTTTATAGAGATTAATTATAAACAAACTTCCTGTTAAAAGTAATATGCACATAAAAAGACAAATGAAATAGGTTGCTTATATTGTGGCAAAAAAGGGACAGCAGAACATTTTAACATGTGAAAGAGTGAGAAAGTTATGGAAAAACCTGAATGAAGAAAATTTATTTGGGAATATGAATGAAAAACGTATAAATATGGATATGATAGTCTGTGGATATTATAAGAATATCAAAAAAGAGGAAACAATAAGAATAGATAAAATAATATTTTATGTTTCATGGGTTATTTGGAATGACAGACAGTGAAATTATGTTTAATGGAAGGTGTTTCCAGCAATAAAAAATGAATCAAATGGTGGTTGTGGAAAATGGAGTGAAGTCTAGAAAGAAAAGACATTGTGAGTCATTCTTCAGTATAAATGGTGGTGATGGAATAGATAAATATGTAAATATATAAATCTATATAATATTGGTGTAAATAACTTGTAAATAGTATACAAATAAAGGATTCCTACTCTTTTCAATAGGTGTTGTGGGATCTATTACATCCACCTGAGCTAGCACCAACTCAGGCAGATGGGGCCTTGGTTTAACACTACATCCAAGATGGAACACTTAGGAGTGCAGCACCCCCTTATACTGTACTGGAGTGTCAGCAATTGAGCTACCTGGTGTGGCAATAGAACCCACAGCCTTTTGCACCAGAGTCAAGTGTGCTACCTGTCTACACTGACACCGCAATACATAAAATTAATAGTCTATTCCTTCGTGTTTTTCTGGTAAAGCAGAATATCTTAACTTTTCCCTGTCAGCACTGTCCTCGAATTCTACAATTTTTTTGAAACATCTGTTCTTGAGCATTCTCATACTCAGCCAGCCTTTTCTTCATTTTGACCTCTGACTTTTGCAGTTTTATCATTTTATCTGAATATCTGTTTAAAGTTTCATCCATTTTCCAGCTTTTTGTTATTTGAGCTCATATACTCCTTTAGTGTTTCATTTATTTTAATCAGCTCTGAGCACATTTAAGTCTGAGCACTTATGTAAGAAGCGCCAATGGGTGTCCTGTAGAGGGAATGAGTTGACAGGGTGAACTTTTGAAACATGCAGGTTCACCTATTTTGCCAAATCACCTTATTCCCTCTACAGGAAACCCATTTTCACATAAGCACCCTCCAATCCAGATCACCCACTGCCAAGGCACACAGCTCAATCACCACTTCCCTTAGCCCACATCATAATTTGTCCCCCTAGACAGCCCATTTCCACCTCATTGGCCATTAAGCCCCCCCAACAACCCAACAGGCCTATTTTTCAAGTCCCTTGAATGGTCCAATGGCTCTTCTAGCATCCAGTAATTTCAGCCCTATTTAATATTCATGTTAAAGCACATCCACACAGGCTTTCCCTTCACTTACACAACCCTCTGTCCAGTCACATATGACCCCATTTTACTGTGCATACTTAGGATAATTTTACTAGCAATTGTATCCAATCACGGACTGGTCTGCTTTTTCCCACTGTTTTGTAATATTAATGACATATTGTTTTACAATAATACAATGATGATGTAATGGATTTAAAAAAGTATATTAACACTATCAGCTGCTACTTGTTCTTTACTACTTAAACAGTGCTTATCTGCCAAACAATGTTACTCCAAAGATGCCTTCTTAGACCATAATGAACTATGAATATGATTATCTTTTCATAGACAGATCAACTACCATAGCTTGGGCTGTTGTCTTGCTCTGTTTTTTTTTTTCCACTCTTAATTGTCTTTATTACAGAGAGGAAAAGAACTTACACTGATTCACAGCTGCTTCTAATGTAGCCATGCCTTCCATAGCAAAACACAGCAATTAGATCAGTCAATGGTTCAAAGGCAGTTGTCACCTCTTTTGACAAATTTATATAAGCAGCATCACAGTACTGAAGTGCTAACCTTTAAACAACTTTGCTGTTTATGCTGCTTTACATTTTAAGATGACTTAAATGTAGTATCAAAGATGTCTGTGAAATTTAGAGAAAAGTCAGAAATGTTTTTTTTCTTGTAATTCTTTTAATGTATCAGCACATTTACCAAAGTGTAGGGGGAGGGGCTGTCAATTCATCTTGGACTACAAAAAGGATACTTTGGACAAAGACAAGCAATTTACCAACTGTTTTGGTTGCAGCTGTATAACTCCTTAGTATACTATAAAACAAGCCCTGAGACACACCCAAATAAGATCCATTCAAGAAATAAAAGAAGCAGTCCTGTTACAGAAGGTATATCAGATAACAGTGATGGACACTAATCCCATTACATATCAATGCCATGGGAATACACTATTACTTCCTTATTTCTAGCATAACCTATATAAGGCAGACTTGAAATGGATTATGGGAAAGAGAAAGGCTTGAAGAAAAATAAAATCACATTGCTATGTCAAGCCCCATTGACTGCCATTTTGCAGAAAACATATTAAAGTTCTATAAGAAGCAGTCAGAGTGATTTTGAGATGTTAAAATAACTCAGGAAACAGATAGACTGAAAATTTTATTTTTTTAGTTCTAAGGTGAAGTTTTCTTTTAATACAGAAGAACTAACCATGAAGAGGGCTATGTACAAGAGATGTGCTCACAATCTGACAGATTTGGAGTGCTTTTGCAAGGAGGACTGGACAAATATTGCCAAGTCAAGATGTGCCATGCTGATAGACTCTGACTCTACTCAAGAAGACTAAATGCTGTGATTGAATCAAAAGGTGTTTCAATGGGGTGTTGGTTTGAGGGTGTGCATACTTGTGCAGCCAGCTTGTTGTGCGTTTTTTATTTTTTATATTTTTTCCCCTTGCATATTTGTTTTTCAGTTAAGTTGTGCAGGTTCTGGGTCGCACTGGAGGTGGGAGGGGTTTTAGAGTGATTTATTGTGGTCTCATTTTTTTATGTCACAGGAACCTGGCATTTTGACAGGGGTGTGTACACTTTTTATATCCACTGTAAATAATACTACCACTATAAAAATAGTTTGTGCTGAAGGGTTTTCCATTTATACTTTTGTCATAACCTGTTTGTCAAACAAAATACGTCACTGACCTTCTTCAAGAGCAACCTTGATGAGTGGATGGGCAACCACAAATTTGTCCCAGGGGTTCCACCTGTGTCGCTCACTGACAGGGGCAACAGGTGCTGATTGAGGTTTCTCTTTTGGGGATAAACTCTTGGCTAAGCTTTTAAGGGCCCCAGAGTCATTATCCTAGTAATCTTCTATGATCCTATGATCTCCCATTACAACTAGGGGTCTGATTATCTTTCACAGCCACCTCTCAGACTATATTTTTCCATCCAGATTATTCCACCTCTTGAAAATGTTTAAACAAAGCATAAACATTAACAGAGGAAAAAAATACTGGCTTATGTCCAAATACTATTAGGTATGCAGTAGAGCCAGTTTTCTCCCACACCCACCTGATCTTACCTTCCTGCTAAACAGTACATTAAAAGCATGGTTTCTGCTATATCTTGTAATAGGTTACTCTGTCTTCACTTGAACAGCTGTACCCTATAACTATTCTCCCTTATCACCCTTAAGGCATATATTGCATTTCAGTCTATTTCTCCCTAAAACTAATCAGCTCTGTAAAAACATAGCAAGCAGCAACCCAGTAAACAGTCTTATAAAAACAACCCAAAGAATAAAAATATTTAACATTAGGTTTTGATTACCTTCTAGATCTTTTGTTAAACAAAACAAAAACAACTTCTAGATACTTTCACCCATCAATCACGCACATCTCACTGGTATCTCACAAAACCTCCAGCAAACTTTCCACACAATACACCACACAACAATGATATACCTACACCTAATATCTCTACAACACCCACCCAACCACACCCCCATACACCACTCACAGCAGCACCTTCCTTTTCATTTCATCACAAATACATCTGCCAGATGCCTCCAACCTCTTAAGCTGCAAATATGTAAAAACTATCCTGAAAACGATACACCACCTCTTTATAAACAAATCCAGATCTAAATGGTATTTCCATCTCTGTCTTCAGTCATTCATCTGAAGCTCAGCGGAGATGTCCATCCAAACCCAGGCCATACAACTATATCACAAACTGCATCAATATCCTCCCCAAGTTCAATACCTCTAGCTACAAAGAAATCTGTCATAATACTACTTAATATTAATCTCAGAAGCACTTGCTTGGAATAAATTCCAAGAAGTTCAAGCATGTGTAGCATTTTACAACCCTGATAAAGCTGTAGTCAAATGCTGCAGTGGTGCAGCGGTAGCATTGTCACCTCACAGCAAGAGGTTCTCCCGTTCGATTCTTGGCTGGAGCACCTTCTGTGTGGAGTCTGCATATCCTCCCCACGGTTGAGTGGCATTTGAAAGACATGCGTGAATGGGCATGCCTTCGTTGAAGGTTGGGCATCGAGTTGGCACCATAATAATCTACTGCCAATCATTAGCGGACCGGAGTTCCGCTGTGGCGACCCCTAACCAGGAAAAGCCAAATGAAGAACAACATAAAGTTGTAGTCAAAGAAACCTGGTTAAAACCAATTTTAAAACACAATGAAATATTACCTCCAGGTTATAACATTTTCAGACTTGACAGAACAAACAAATGAGGTGGAGGAATAGCAACTACATATAAAAGCTCCCTAGGACTTAGCCTTTACCCACACCCTTTAACACATTTAACAATGCAGAGTACCACATAGCACATCACAAACTTAACAACAGAAAAGCCATCTGCATCACTAGGGTTTACATCCCACCAGGACAAAATAATAACAGAGCAGAACAATATATCCCATGAAACCATTATAATGGGTGACCTTAACATAAACTGGGATCCTGAAGACATAAACACCCCATCAATTAAGCTATTTGGTTTCTCACAAATAATAAAAGATACAACCAGGATACATAAACACACAAACAAGGAATCTATCTTAGACAAGATTCTTATATAGAAACCATATAACACAAATTCTTCTGGCTGCCTTGCTGACAGTATTAGTAACCTTCAACCAACTTATGCTGTCAGAAACCATCCCAACATATGAAAACAGGTAGCCTGCAAAGAGGTGCAAAATATAAAATACTTTAATTCAAGCAACGTCATCTCAACAATCAAACTCTACAACTGAATATCCTAAGCACCATGCCATCAGATGATGCTGTAACCCATTTCAGTAATACTTTCCTAAACATCCACAATAGTCATGTGTCACTCAGAACTGAGATAGTCAGGTCAAACCCTGCAGCCTGGTTAACAAAAGACAAGAAGCAGATTCTTCTTCAAAGAGACAAAGCATGGAAAATCTACTACCAACACTTTAGATAGTTAAGAAATCTTGCAAAAAAGTTAATGAACAATGACAAAAAATCCTACTTCACCAACCTTCAGTCAACACAGCCAAGCTATTTTTGGTCCTCTTTAAACAAACTACTACACCTTAAACAAACAACTACTCACACACCAACAAGTAACAACACAGATAATATAGCCACTCAGTTTGACTTTCACTTTATAAACTCAATGCTCTCTCTTACTAAACAACACCCACCACCCTCACTACCACTACCTTATTTAATACCAATACTATTATCCTTCTGTCTCCTACCAGTCCCAACTAGCACTATAAAAATACCTACAGAAACTCAGACCAACAACTTTAGCAGCAGACAACCTTTCAACAGAGCACCTAAAATTCACTTCTGCACCTCTAGCCTTCCCTGTTGCTATACTAATTAACCAAACCATAACAGAAAACCATGCCCCAGCCATCTGGAAGAAATCTTTCAGAATTCCACTCCTCAAAGTTGAAATGCAACTGATCTATCCATCTATAGACCCATAGCTACACTACCACCACTATCAAAAATATTAGAAAAATGTATCCACTCTCAGCTCCTCAAATAGCTTAACTAAAATAATCTCTCCATGACCAAATATGGCTTCCATCCCAGTCATAGCACAATCATTGCTCTTATTAGCTTTACCAGTCCTATCAACCACAAGAGAAATAATGGCAACCTAGTACTGGCACTCCTCTTGGATCTGTCAAAGGCCTTGGACACAGTTTCCCATCAAAAACTTCTCAGCAAACTCTCCTCCATATATCTAAATAAATCATCTCTCACCTGGTTTCATAGCTATTTCAAAATAGACAACTTTCAGTACAATGGAAACAAAAATTCTCTTCTTTCCTTCCAGTCACAGTTGGAGTCCCAAAAGGATCAATACTGAGCCCACTTTGATTTAATATATTTGTAAACAAACTCCACAATGCCACAAAAAAGCAAATATAGTTCAGAATGCATGTGATGCAAACCTTCATTTGCTCTTCTCCAACACTACAAATCCTCCATGAAATCATATAAGAATCTCTCTCATCTGTCGAATCCTGGCTAGGCACTGCAGATCTACTCCTAAATGCAAAAAAGGCTCTTTCTACAAAAAAACAGTTTAATACTCAAAAACACAATTCCCATATTATCTCATCAGACAATACAAAAACTGAAACCGTAACAGAAGCCAAATTACCTGGAGTACTCCTAGATTACAAAGTCAAATACAACAAACATACTCTCCAAACTATCAACAATACACACAAAAATGGACTCCCTATATGGAGCAAATCAGTATCTTACAGTATCCAATAAGAAAATGCATAGCAGCAACCTATGAAAGAGGGGAACCAGAGGGGCACCTGCTATCCCCAGACCAGTTCACACTTGTGCTTGAGGAGCTGACAATGGAAATCTGACACAATTTAGCAATGTCTGAAGAAAAGGAGGGGTTAAAATTGCAGTTTGTGTTATGTGCACTTAGCTGCATGTTAAGATCAGAGGATGTGGCTACAGCAACAGGAACTATAAGAAAGACATTAGAGAAGTTTAGGGAAATGCAGGACTCAGGTGCAACAACAAAAAGATAGTAGCAGTAAGACTAGAAAAAAATGAAGTGTAAAGGGAGAATAGGTGAGAAAAAGTAGGTGGATTTCCCCAAGGGATTATGGTGAGAGAGAAAATTAGTGAAAGTTGGAAAAAAGGTATGGATACTTTCCAGAGGGGAAAGGGAGAAGACTTACACATTGCTTGGAAGAATTAATGCATTTAGGATGCTGATACAACCAATAATCCTTCACATACTCCATAAAATACATACAGACCCCAGGGACAAAAAAAAATTTACAACAAATGCAAAAAGACATAGAACACTGGGCTCATAAAGAGAAGGGAAAACAGTAAGAAAGGCAAAAATTAAGATGACTAGGAAAAGGCTAGGAGACTGAGGGCTCCCCGTATCCCAACATATGCACTAACATATAACATCATTCACCGGATAGAAACACACTGAGCTGAGCAGAGGAGGGGCACTGACCTGTGATATATAACAATACGTATTCTGTTTTTTTTTTGCTTATTCTTACTAGTTATTGCTTATTTTAGCCATTTATACCACTTTTTATTGTCTCCTGCATACTTTTTTCTGTAGTTTATTACTCTATAAACTAATATGCATGGTTATACTAAAATTGTCTGCCAGTGCCAGTTAAATCACGTTTGTTACTGTCACACTGTTTGTAAAGCTTTTTTAATTAGTTTCACTTTGTGAAAGGTATTAACTGGAAATTTTCTCCATTTGTTAAGCATCTCTTTTTTTGTTCTGATTTCCTGTAAAGGAATGTGTCATATAACTGATTTGTTTGCAGTTAAAAGCATTCTCTAGAGTATCCTTGCTCCTTTATCTGTTTAAAACTTTCATTTAGTAGCTCACTGCTGTTTTTTCTGCTGTGATAAACATTTCTGTAGTGTTTTCTTCCTAAAATAGTGTAGCTAGCAGCTATAGCATAGTCCAGTTAAGGTTGCTGTCTCTGGGACCTGGTTGTTTGTTTGCAGTGTTTGCTTGTTCTGAGCACATGTTCCAGGCCATCTTGGCTTAGCAGAAGCCTTTCTTCACTTTAGTGAGAGTAACTGTTGTTGGTTGGGTACTGGCTGGTAAAGGTTGGCTAGTATATGGCTTGGAGTAAGCACTCATTGGTTTTTTTAAGGTTTTTTAAGTTGTTTCATGTTGTACCTTCTGATATTTAAGCTCTACCTTTGAGAGGATTGTTGTCTATACACACTGAGCTGAGTGGAGGAGGGGCACTGACCACAACTCTGATCTGCGATATATAACAATAAGTATCCTGTTTTTTTTTTTTTGTTTTATTAGTTATTGCTTATTCTAGCCATTTATAGCACTTTTTTATTGTCTGCTGCATACTTTTTACTGTGGTTTATTGCTATAAACTAATCTGCACGGTTGTATTAAAATTGTCTGCCCAGGGCCTGTTAAATCACGTTTGTTAATGTCACACTGTTTGTAAAGCTTTTTTAGCTAGTTACTGTCACACTGTTTGTAAAGCTTTTTTAATTAGTTTCACTGTGTGAAAGGTATTAACTGGAAATTTTCTCTATTTGTTAAGCATCTGTTTGTTTGTTCTGATTTCCTGCCAAGGAGTGTATCATATAACTGATTTGTTTATAGTTAAAAGCATTCTCTAGAGTCTCCTTGCTCCTTTATCTGTTTAAAACTTTCATTTAGTGGCTCACTGCTGTTTTTCTGCTGTGATAAACATTTCTGTAGTGTTTTCTACCTAAAATAGTGTAGCTAGTAGCTGTAGCATAATTTTCCACCCTCCCTCCCTATTGGTGTCTTGTTCTTATACTTGGTGGCTTTGCGGTTGCCTGCTCCTACTGTAAATTTGATCTGGGACACTCCTCCCAGTCTAGTGTCATTAGTTCATTCTACCTAATACAGAGAGAACATTTCAGAAGGCCAACTCCCTTAATTTCTTAACCTTGAATTATCTTCTGTTCCTTCTTTCTCCCTTTCCACTTTACTTAAAAAAACTTTATTCAGCTACTTGCTGCTTTTACAGTATTTGTGTTTCTTCCTCCAACTCTATTACTTCATCTTGTTTTTTCTGCTACTTGTTCTCTATAGTGTTCAATTGCATCTTCTCTGCTGCATTTATTACTGCTGTTTTCAGTCTGCTTAAATTTTAATTGTTATTTAAGCTCTGCAGATCCAGTTTTGGTGTCCTGTAGACTACAAGAGCATCAGGAAAAAGAAAGAGATACTCTAAGTGCCTCCATTTTGATTTTTTCATAATTCACTGCTCTCTGCACTTGTTTTTTGTCGTTTGTAATTTATCTGCATTTATTTAAACTGTATTTGCCTTAATATTGCTACACACTCAAGTGTGCTAGCTTATACTGCATTTAAACTGTTTTTGCATTTTGTTTTAACTGCTTTTCTGCAAAAAAAAAGTTCTAAGCTTGTTTCCCACCTTTCCTGTAACTAGTCTAGTCCAGATACAGATTTGCTGTATCCAGGACTGTTTTGTAAGCTTCTGAGCCCTCCAGACCTTTCTGTTTTGGAGGGAAGCCTTCTAGATTATCAGTGCAAGTGGTAAGCACTAGGTAGCCTATCTACCACAAGAGGAGTGGTTTCTGGCCCAGAAATTGTAGTTTATTGGACGTTTGAGCAGTTTTTCCATCCCTTTCAACATTCTGGTTTAAATGCCCATGTTTGCATGGATTTGCACTTGTTTAAGCTCCACAGATTCAGTTTTGGCATCCTGCAGACTACAAGAGCAACAGGAAGGAGAAAGAGATACTCTAAGTGCCTCCATTTTGATTTTTATCATAATCTACTGCTCTCTGCACTTGGTTTGTTGTTTTTAATTTATCTGCATTTATTTAAACTGTATTTGCCTTAATACTGCTAGATACTCAAGTGTGCTAGCTTGTACTGCATTTAAAGTGTTTTTGCTACTGTTTTAAATGCTTTTCCGAAAAAAAAAATTCTAACTTGTTTCCCACCTTTCCTGTAGCTTGTCTAGTCCAGATATAGATTTGCTGTATCCAGGACTGTTTTGTAAGTTTCTGAGCCCCCCAGAACTTTCTGGGTTGGAGGGAAGCCTTCTAGCTTATCAGTGGAAGTGGTAAGCCCTCTGTAGCTATCTACCACAAGAGGAGTGGTTTGTGATCCAGAAATTGTAGTTTATTGGCCATTTCAGCAGTTTTTCCATCCCTTTCAACTTTATGGTTTAAAAGCTCGTGTTTATGTGGGTTTGCACACCATGTAGCAGTGCTCAGCTGATGTAAACTATTGCCGGTGCCAGAAAGTCTGCTCTTCAATTTTTCCCTTAGAATGTGCTTGTTCTTTTACTTCTTGCACTTCAGTTAGCTTAATCAGCTAGCACCTTAACAGGCTTTTGTCGCATTTATTGTAACACACTTAGGTGCTGTTAGCACTAGCTGTTCCTACACAATAACAACACCAGTACTTATTAGTTATGACCACCCCTCCTGGTATGATTGTAGGGCAATTTCCTGTGCTTTCTCCTGCTAACCTGGTGCACTTGGGCATTCTGAGACAGTGTGGCAACTGCCTAATGTACACAGACAACCCTCTCCTCTTACCTCCCAACACTCATACATGTGAGAGATGCACTTGTATCACCAAACTGGAAGCAGTGCATGCTCCAACCAAGACCAGACTAGCTGGTCAAGAGGAGAAGGTCAACACCTGCAACTCACTACATAGAACTCAAAGCCCTCCAAAACTCCAACCATCACAACTCACACATAGAAACACAAACCAAACACCCACCTTTGCGTAGGCTGTCAATAAAAATGTACCCAGACAACAGAGACCCCCGACAGAAATGCACTTGACCACCACAACACAACACCAACCCCAGAACATATAGCTCACCACCACAGTGTGCCTTTTAACCTAAGTCCTTAAGGCAAAACACTTTGCCCAATGTAATAATCATAGTAGATTCAGTTGTGAGGTACACGATTGTCATACTCACTAGGTTGAATAAGGAGAAAGTGACAGTCAGTTGTCTTTCAGGTGCCAGGATCCGCCACATAACACATGCACTCAAGTCACTTCACAACGAGTACAAATATGACTCAGTCATTGTCCATGTGAGTGGGAATGACCTGAGACATACCTCCCTGGACTACATGAAAAGAGATGTGATGGAACTCTCGGATTATGTGACCCAGGCAGGTATGACCCTAGCCCTGAGCAGTATTCTACCATCACCCAGAATGATACCACAGTACAAGCAGAAAATGATTGACTTCAACAATGGGCTAAGTTTCTGGTGTCATTCTAAGGGGATCCAGTATCTGTCTGCCTGGGACAACATGATCAACAGACCTTGATGCTTTGCCAGAGACGGCCTGTATCTGTCACCCCTGGGATTCCGCGTACTGGCTAAGGCTCTTGCCACCCCCTATAGTGCCTTTTTAGGCAGTGTTCAAAAGACCAAAATTCCACTGTAACAGCTACAAACAAATGCAATCTGAGGGTCATACTGCTCAATGCTAGAAGTCTAAATCTCAAGATGCACTCACTCAAAGCTCTCCTCAAAATGGAGAATGTCGACATCTCTGCTGTAACAAAGACCTGGTTTAAAGAGGCAGAAAGCACCCATGCACTCCCAAGCTACAACTCATTCCATACCTTTCAGCCCCAGAATACAGCTGGAAGCTCCAAAGTCAGTGGTGTCTCCATATTCTTAAAGGATATGCACACCTCTAGACTGGTAGGCCAGCATAATGCGTCTGACATACTTCAGGTACAGCTAACACTGGGTAAGATGCCAATACAAGTCATAGCCTGCTACAGAACCCCAAACATGTCCCTAGACTCTCACTCCAATTTCTTAAGCACCCTGGAATCTATCAAGGTCCAACCCAATACTCTCATACTGGGTGACTTCAACTTCCCTTCCATCAACTGGGAAAACTATTCAAGTACTAATGTACAGCCCCAACACTTTCTGGAATTTATCAGTTCCAATGCCCTGGACAAGCTCATTCTGACCCCCACTAGAGGAAGCAACATCCTCAACCTGGTTATCACCAACATGGGAGACCGTCGCTCCACATCTATAGTCAATTCCTCCCTGGTTAAATCCGACCACAAACTGATCACCATGGAAATTTCCATCTCACCTACAACCCCCGCTACAGTGACTACCCTGAAAAACTTCTCTAAAGCCTAAGGCTCCTAAAAATAGAGGTGACTAACTTCTTGGCACCCAAGCCAATGGAAAATAGCTGCATGACTGCCGAATCATACATCAATGCACTGTGCGAGCACGTACACAAATGCATGGACCTTGCCATACCAAATAGAACTAAGAGGCTCTCCTCCAAAAAACGGAAGGCAATTTGGTGGTTCCCAGCCATGAATAAATTCTACAACAGAAGGAAGAAACTGTTGCAGTAAAAATGAAGTCACAAGACTGGAAAACCTCCCTTATCAGTCCTTTATCAAATCCTCTAAAGCCACCTATGAAGCAGAATTATGGCTGACAACCCAGATTTTCTCCGAGTTATTGCACAATGGCACCTCCTATACTGAGCCAACAGATATAGCCAACATACTGGCTGACAGATTCAGTGCCAACTTTACCCTTCTCTCCCCCACCAAGGGCTGATTCACAATACCAGAAGAAAGCCTGGTACCCACCATTTCTGTGGCACAGGTAAAAGCTGCATTGTCCAAAGCCAAGAATACAGCATCCATGGGACCTGATAATATCCCTGGCTGCTTCCTATATAAGCTACAAAATGAACTGGCACCACATCTGTGTGCCCTGTTCAATCACAGCCTTACCTCAGGCTATGCCCCTAACGAATGGCGCACTGCTACAGTCATCCTGCTCCATAAAGGGGGAGCAACTACAGATCCTGGGAACTATCGCCCCATTAGCCTGATGAGTCTGCTATGCAAAGCTATGGAGCACATCATCATAGACCTGCTTAACAAAGATACAGGGAATCTCCAAACTCTGGACACCACACAGGTTGGCTTTCTCAAGGAGAGATCCTGCCTGCTGAACCTAGTTGACTTCTTTGAGGCAGTCACCAAGGCTGTGGATGAGGGTAAGGCAGTGCATACAGCCTACCTCAACCTGGCCAAGGCCTTTGATACCATTCCCCACTCAGGTATCATTGATAAACTCACCAAACTAGGCATCAATACTTACATTACTAGGTGGGTTGCAAATTGGCTCACAGACAGGACCCACAGAGTGAAAGTTGCGGATTCCAAGTCAGAGTGTTGACCAGTCATGAGTGGTGCTCCACAGGGAAGGACTCTGGCTGACCAAGTTTGCTGATGACTGCAAGCTAGGAGTCATTATCAACTCCCCAAGTGATGCAGACATCCTACAAAAGGGCCTCTCTGAGACCAATGACTATTGTCAGAACCATGGCCTGAAGCTTAAAGCCAAAAAATGCGTTATTATCCCCTTTGGAAAAATCTCAGTTCCCACAAATTACCACATTGGTGGGAGCCCACTGAACACTGAAGGGCCATAAGAGATCTGGGCACCCGGGTCACCAGCCATCTCACCTTTGACCACGCATTGTCACTGTGGTCAGAAAGTCCTTCTGCGTGACACATCTTATAATCAAAGGTTTCACATCCAGGAAAAAAGAGGTCATCATCCCTCTCTACTCATCCCTCATTAGACCAATTATCGAATATAACTCCCCGTTTGGCATGTACCTGACCAGACACCTACAACAGCTGGAGAGGCCAGAAAAGCACCTCAAAAAAGGATCTTAGGCCTTAAACACATGTACTACACAGACAGACTCAAGAAACTTCAGCTGTTCTCAGCCTCTTATCATCTACTTAGAGGTGATCTCTGCTTGACTTACAATGCCATGTCCAACCCAGCCCTACTCGAAATGCTACACCTAAAGAAATCCCAATCCCTCTGTGCCACATGCTCCACAGATCACAACCTCATTACCACAATTAACAGAGCATGCTGGAGGGACAGGTTCATCTCCCAAAGACTGCCCCATACTCTGGAATAAGCTTCCCATTCATGTCAAGCAGAGCACCTGACTAGTCCTCTTCAAGAAAAATCTTGACAAGTGGATGGGTAACAGAAAGTTCACTCCAGGGATCACTCCAGTTGCCCTACTGGATAGGGGCACTGTGAACTAACATCTGGTGGCATGGTGCCTGAGCAATTGTTTTGGGCTAGGCTTGTATAGGCTCCAGGGCCATTAGCCTGGTACATGTCTATGAACCTTTGAAAAGGAGGTTAAGCAAAAAAGGGTTAAGGACAGAGACAGATGGAGAAGCTTACTAAAGGACATGAATGAAGCAGCACTGAAAGAACTGAGATGCATGAAGTATGATGAAGGGAACCTAAAACAACTATGGGGAACAGAAGAGTGGAGGCAAAGGGAGAGAAGAAAAATGAAGAAATATGCAGTAGGAGTAGAACATATCAACAAGAAGATGTGGTATGCAGAGAAAGGGATATCGGGGGAAGACTTAAAACAATAGAAGAGTTAATACATAATATCAGATGCCCAGTGGTAGAACTACTAGGAACTGAGGGAGACATTTTAAAAGAAGACAGGTAGGGAAGCAGGAGAAAGGAATAGGCAGGAAAGAGGGGAAAAGGAGGAGGATGGCACCCCAGAGGAAATTTAAAAAGGTTAAGGAGGTAAAGGAACAGGGAAAGAAAAGAGAGAATGAGAAAGGGATGAAGGATGGAAGGGAACTGCAGAATACTATCAGAAGACAATTGGGGCAGGGAGACACATGCAGCAAGTCTGTGTAGTAGGAGATCAAAGTCTGAGGATTATACATACATAGTATCTAATCCCACGAGATCGGTAAAGGAAGGCAGAAAGGAGGATGGTAGCTGCTGAAGATTTTAGAGGGAAGAATGGCACATATCTTCTTGGACTGGGTGAGCACAAGAATTCTGGAAGCAGGCACAGAACATTTGGGGAGACATATTTCAAAAGAAAGCAGAGCATACTGGGAATTCAGGATATGAAGCATAAAGAAAAAAGGTTAGCTTCTGGAAATAAAGAGAAATGACCATTATCAGACTGCTGAGGACTGAAGGTAAAACCCTCATCCAGAAGCATAGGTGGCACAACCAGCACCCCATCCCCTCAGAACTTTACTGTATTAAGCCATCATAGCTATTCACTTATTGTAGATCCACTCTTCCCTCCAACTTTTCCATTGAGGAGCAAAAAAAAAGCTAAGTGGCCAGAAGTGCAACATAACCCCCCCACCAAGCCATTCAGGTCTTGTTTCTGTGCCCTGACCCCAACCCACCTGCATTCAGACCTAAGCTCTGTAGCTGTCAGTGTGTGGTTGCTTGCCATGTTATAACGAACAGTTTGCTACAGTTTAATAGTGTAAAAAACATTTTTTTTCACTACACCCAGAGCACTGTAGTGCTCTGTGGATACAGGATATAAACAATAGCAACTATGAAAATAATGAAACCATTACAGATAAGAAATAAGTGATTCTTATCTCGTAGTAAGCTCCCCAAATCCCCCAACTCTTCCACTGAAGAGCCAAAACAAAAATGGAATTTTCTACTAGTTAAGTGGCCAGAAGCACAACATAACCCCCTCCTCCACCAAGTCATTCAGGTCCCGTCTCTGTGCCCTGCCTCGAACCACCTCCACTGCATTCAGACCCGAGCTCTGTAGCTCTCCATGTGTGGTCTAAACTAGCGAACAGTTTGCTACAGTTTAATAGTATAAAAAAAATCTTTTCTTTTTTTTTTACTAAAACCAGAGCACTGTAGTGCTCTGTGCAGGCAGAGTATAAACTGTAGCAACTATGAAAACAATGAAAGCATTACAGATAAGAAGTAAGTGATTCTTACCTTGTGGTAAGCTCCATGTTGACCATCCTCTGTGGAGTGTGCTTGCAAGCCTAATTACCTCCCATTGTCATATGAGTTGTGTCTGCTTTGCTCCCCAGCCAACCCTCATATCATCACTTTTATAATTACCACACTCTGCCCACCTCTACATATTAAACATATTTTCCTTAAAGGTATATTTCTATAAAACTCCTTCTCCAATTAAATTACTTGTTAAAAACAGTTCTTCTCTTCTTCCTTTACATGCCTAATACTAAACTCTCTTCAAATTACTACTTTCCTGTGTTACTTCCTGCTCTACACATGCACAAAACAATTACTAATTTAAGATCAAGAAGAACACTATAAATTTACTATCATAATTATAAAACTACTGTATATTTTTTTCATTTACCTTTCAACATCCCACATCATCTCTGTACAACATGGCCGGGATTCACTAATCCTCCGTGTAAGACTAAATAAGTCTTACTCGGAAACCGTAGCCTAAGAGTATGATGTCAGCGCATCATGCATATTCATGAGGGCATGCTGACTTAACTCTAAGGCTAACACGGAGTGTGCACGAGTGCAGGGGGCGTGACAGACTGCCGAGCAGTCCAAATATCCACACCCCTGCAAGTGCCTAAACTGCAAATGTCAGCTGAAATGAGCGAGTCCGCTCAAATGTCTACATACCTAACACTACACTCCCCCACATTCTAAATCCCTGTACAAGTTTAAAATGTAAAGCTTTCCTTTTTTTTTTTTTATTATTCTCGATATAGCTGCCCGTATTTGTATGCGAGGGTTTGCCCATTGCTTAGCTACAGTTAGCAGTGTAGACATTGAAGAGGATAATAAACTACTTATATGCAAATTAAGCCAAATAGCAATAGCATAGTGGTAGAGCCTTCGCACAAAGAGGAGGCATTCCTGGTTCGAGTCCCACCACTCCCCTTCCCATTTTCTGTAGGAAATCTGTGCATAAAAATAATTCCTGTCATTTACCTTTTAAATTTTAGTAAAATGCATTGAAATGGCCTATGTAGTAGTGAACAATATTTTATATATATATATATATATATATATATATATATATATATATATATATATATATATATATATATATATATATATAAGAAGGTGGAATGGTCATGCATACTGATAAATGCATAAGTAACGTATCTTAAGCAATGTGAAGCACTGCTAAGTAAAGTTTACTAGTATTAAGCACAGTTAAGTATAATTGCTCATAGCTTAGCACTGCTTTAACTAGCGCAATGGCTTTGCGTGGAGCTGCGTATCATTCCAACTAGTGCAAACAAAACATGTTTGCGCAGAGCTGTGCACTGCGCTAACTAGTGCTTCAGACAACGTAGAGCAACGTCGGGCAACGCTGGGCAAAGTTGTGCAAAGTCAGCTAAACATAGCCACACCTCCCAGCCGGTCTGGCCAGTAGTAAAATAAAAAGCAATGACAGGCCTCAAACCCAGGATACTGTGCACCATAATCACAGTACTAAACCACTAAGCCATGACAGCTTTACATATGGATGCATTTCCAACATACTCATATATATCAATGGAAGTTTACCCATTGCTAAGCAGGTTTGCTTTTAGCTGAGATTTTTCAAAACCGTCCAATCACAAATAAGTGCGGGAAATGAGGCATATTTAAGCTCCATAGGCGAGAATAATTGCCATAACTGGTTGTAGCTCCCATCTGCAGACAGTATGGCCAGTGTTGGAGAGGGCTCTCATTTTCGAGCGCAACAGTGGGGCATTGAGAAGTCAAAAGTAATGGTTTGGCTTCTCATCCATCATCATGATGCAAGACTCCTGTAGGGCCAATTTCAAGGCACTGAGTACAAAGCGGAAGCTTGAAACCATCTAGCACATGATCTCACCAGTGCCACAGGTGTCCCTTGGACTGGTTAGCAGGTCAGACACCACTACTCAGACCTGAAGAGACGCAAGGAGGACCGAATGAATCAGTGGATACAGGAGGCACGTGAAATAGAAAATGCCCCACTACTGAGTATGTAGCCATGGAATGAAGTATGTAAGAATTGCTATTGTAGTCTATATTATGGATAAGTATGTCTCAATATCCCTTCATTTACTTCACAGCTGCAGGTGTCCATGCTGCGAATCAGCAAGCCTATGCAGATAGGCTGCTAAGGCTGCACCACCAGGCAGGTTAGTAATTATTCTGTATGTTTTGTCATATAAAAGAAGTGAGAGAGCCTGAAAAAGAGTGTTGTAACCCATTAATAAAGGTATAATAAGTCTTGAATAACTTCCCTGCATGTACTGTTATATAAAATAAGTGAGACAGTGTGAAAAGGTGTTGTAACCCATTAATAAAGGTATAATATGTCTTGAAAAAAAGTCCTCTTCATGCACTGATATATCAAATAAATGAGAGAGAGAAAAGTGTGTAATGTAATTAATAAAGGCATAATTCCTGGAGTGTGTCCTTGTCACTTTCTTCGATATGTTGTTGTACCCTTGCATTATAGAAATAGTACTGTTGTATTAAGCGCAGTCAACCCACACATGGGTAGGCCCATATAAAGTGGATGAAGGGAGTGCCAGTAGCTGTTAAGCATATATACAGTCCTCAACTGTCGGTTCATGGCCGGCATGTACAGGTTAATCTGGCATATGAGTAGCTTGTTATTGTGTTCCCCAGAAATGTCAGTGTGCTGCTAGAAATGTAGGGAGCTGTTAAAATATACCTGATAATGTCATCTGTACACATCCAGATATGTAAATATATAAATATAAATGAAATATATAAATACGTAGCAGTAACATCTGCATCCTGGACAGTTTGTATGTCAGATAGAGGTCAGGTATATCAAGAACTAGCAAAACCCATTTCACAATTTAACAGACATTGCCTAGTGTAATAATACATGTAGGGGATATATAACTGCAGTCAATAGGAATGTAGTGTAAACTATAAGTATATATAAGTTGTTAATGGAGGTATCGTTTTACACCCTACTGTATGTGCATAAACAATGCAATTCCACACCTCAATGGGTATGTCTAATCTCATAATATTTGTTGGGACACATGTCCTATTGGTTTATAAATATCTGCATTTACTTTGATGCATGTTCCCTGTTCACATACCACAATCTTGGTGGCCTGTTGCCACCAATCAATCCTGCATGCAGTTGGAATGTCCACTGTTGTTCTATATATGCATATGTTATGCTCGCTGTTCAACTGTTGGAACTCAGGTGTGTTGGGTTAATGGGAATACTACTGTATGCTGTTACAACTAAATTGGAATGCTGTTGGCTATTACTAACCCATATTGTCATTAAATCCTCCTAAACATAGAACGTATGGGAAGGCCGGTCCTAGCGAACCCACCTGACCCACCTCAGCTGGCAATGGCACCTGGCACCAGCAGGTCCGGTGCCCAGCCCGGGACCTCCTCCTCCATTGGTCCTGTGCCAGCTTCAGGTGGAAGCGCTGCAGGGGATGGGGTTCGTCCCCCCCATGCAAGCATGGCCGGAGGAGGGCCACCTATCACCCTCCTTCAGTCGCTGATCCTCAACACCAGCTCGAGGCAAGAGTGGCGCAACTCACGGGTCAGCCTGCCCCTCCTACGCAGCCCCCAGCACAGCCACCCTCTGGGCTGTGAAGGTGCAGTGGTGACTGCCCATGGGTGGGGATCTCAGTTCCACTGTTGCCATCTGTGGACTCATGGGCTTGCGAATTCCAAACATCCTTCCCCGTCAATGGTGTTCACCCACCCCATGTGTCATATTCCGCCCCTGTATGCATCTTGTTTGTCTTGTCTGTTTACCTCTCCAACCTACCTCCCAAAATATACCTACTTCCCCTACCCCACATTCCACTCTCACCTGAAAAAAAAGGGCAATCTGCTCCCACAAAATAATCACGCCCCATACATAGCTGCCCATTTTGCACACATGTCCGCTGGACACATAAACTGAAATTTAATTGGCAGTACAACATACTTCGTTGTCCTCACCCCTCTCTCAAGGGTGGAAGGTTTCAAACTTCCCTACAAATTACTATTATATGCACAGCTGTTGCTGTTAAAGAAATGGGCAGCTATGGACCTTCCCTACACCCATCCTGCACATCCCTAGCTGTTTTCCCTACTGTCTTTCCCTCTTTGTGCCCCTTTTTCAACTCTGTCCTATCTTCCCATTTTCTTTTTTTTCAAAGAAATGAGTACGGGGGTTAGCGGGAGTAAGCACTTTTAAGCAGTAGTTAGTGGGTTTGCGCGAGTGTGCGCTTGTGTGCGCTTAGCTAAGTATTGCTAAGCGTCATGCAAACCCATGCAAACCCGCTTACAACTGCTTAAAAGTGCCTTAGTCACCCTGCATGTGAGGGGCCTTGTTCTGCTCAGCAGCAAAATAAAACACCACTGTCAGTCTCAAACCCCAGACCTTGGACACACTAGACTGCATGAAGTACCACTAAGCCACAGTAGATATACTGCAGGTTGTTGCTGAAATATATATATCATGCATCAGAATGAGTGAATATAAAGGAAAGATAGGAATGCCATAACACAAAACCTGTTCTGTGGAACTTCACCAGCAGTTGTTGTGGAATTGCATTACATGACTGTGATAACAGAACCAGCCATTTTAGCAGTAAATAATGTCACAGCAGCACTTTACAACCCCCACACAGTATCATAGCAGGACAATCCCCACCCAATTTTACAAAATACCTCTGTGTTCAAGGTCCAGCAAGGATGTAGGTAGGCATACTCAGTACTGGAATTGTCCAGTTTTCATGAGCATCATGTGCTAATGTCAACAAAAAAAAACACAAACTGTGCAGAAGTGAGTACATTAATATCCACAGTATAGCAGTTCACAAACAGTTCATGTGCCAAATGAAAACATCTCAATAACTACGTATGTATGGCAGCTAATTGTATAAGTAGAAAAGAAACTACATACTCCCATGTATCTTATGTTTGCATTTGTAGGGGTGAGTACAATTTTACACTGACAACTGTGTACTGGAATTGGCAACATTCAGGTCTGAGTACAACATTCAAATCACTGGCTATACCCCTAGCATCAGATACAAGAAGTATACCAACCTTCTGACTTACACAACGGTGTCCACAGCAAACAAGCATGGTCCCCACTTTGGAAAGCTGAAAGGGCTACGCCTACCTGACTTAGCAATTTATAGCATTTGGTTGCTATGACAGTGAGTACTGCAAGTACCACACAGCAGGCTGCATGCAATTGCCAAATGGTGGCCAACAATTGGTGCAGAGGCCATCACATGCACATGTGCAGATACCTATAAAAGCAGGCTGTACTTGCTGTCCACACATGCAATCATTTTATTGCAGGTTCAGAGAGAGAGAGAGATAGAGAGAGAGAGTGACACAGAGAGACACAGACACAGCAACAGATAAAAAAGATATAAAAGAAAATATATTGAAAAAAATAATATATTGAAAAAAAAAGATAAAAAAAATATATTGAAAAAAATAAGATATAAAAAAAAAGTTTACAAAACACATGGAACTGACTACTACAAACACATACAAAGGAAAGGTATGTAACAGATATGTATTTACTGGCATGTAGTAGATGTTTTTGAAGAGTACTCTACATAGTTTGAATCATCCATATGTGGCAGCAGTACATATCTATGCACACATGCCCTGCATAACTACTGCCATGGAGAAATCAGTGTGTAGCTGTGTGCAGTGGGATATTTATTTATTTATTTTATTTTACATTTGTTGACCGGGCTAGTCTAACTGGATACATATCCTTTTTCAGTAGAGGCCCGGGGAGAAAAGCTCCAACATAATGAGAATACAAGTTGAGAATACATGATTACATAATGAGAATACATGTTACATTTACATAGATAAAAAATAGGAATAACATAGATTTTATATAAACATAATAGAAAAACAGCAGGTTATACATACTAGTTATATGGCATATACTAAGTGAAGATAGACTAGAACAAGAATTATCAGGTTACTTTGTGAGGTCAAGAGATTTTAATAATCTGAGAAAGGGATAAGATTAAGGTGGTATGGGACTAGGTTGTTATGAGATATATAAGTTAGTCAGGTTCCGAACAGGGGCATAGCCATTGTAACTTAAGATACTCTTTGAGATTATTTTTTAACTGATTATGCGAGGTCATGAGTCTTAGGTAGTTTGGCAGGGAATTCCAAGGCTTTCCAATGGAGTTGGCGTAGAGGGCATCACCACCTAAGTTCTTAGATTTAATGGTTAGGATCTGGACGCTGTTTGATGATCGAAGGCAGTTAAGGTTGGAGTAGGGGGTCAGAATACTGCACAGTGAGGGAGTTCTATCCGGTTGGTTGATTATTTTAAAGGCTTCAGTGAGTTGGTTAAGTTTGAGAAGATCGGGCAGCTCCAACCAGCCAAGTTTCTTTAGGTTAAGGCAATGGTGGGTGCGATAAGGGGAACCTGTACTGAATCTAGCAATGTGATTATAAGCAACAGAGAGCATGTTAAGTTCACGTTTATTGAGGAAAGAGAGAACTGGGGAGGCATACAGGAGGGTGGAGAGGAGATGGTGGGCAATAGTTAATTTGGCAGTAGGGGTTAAAAAGTTTTTTATTCTGTACATGGATCCAAGTTTCTTGTTTACAGATTTAACGGTTTGGGTAATGTGTATGTCAAATTTAAGCTTATGGTCAATAGTAACACCTAGTAGTTTGGTACTGGTGACAGGGACTATGATGGTCCCATTGATGGATTTGACATGGAAGGTCATATTGTTAGTATTTGGGAGTTCTTTTCCTAGGGGTGTGAAAACGTTGGGGAAAAATAGTAGTAGTTTGGTTTTTGTTGGATTGAGTATGAGTTTCAAGTCGGTGAACCATTTTTCAACTAAAGTAAAACAGAGTTGAGTAGTTGTTTGGAGTTTCGAGAGGGAGACGTCTGAGCAGATCAGGGTGGAGTCGTCTGCATATTTAATGCAGGTGGATTTAGGGATGACTGAATGAAGGTCATTTATGAAGATGGAAAACAGAAGAGGACCAAGTATAGAGCCCTGAGGAACACCGATGGTATTGGGGAGCAGGTCTGATAGTCTGTTTTGCCACAGGACAGCTTGTTGCCTACCAGTGAGGTAAGCCTTAAACCAGCTTAGTGCTGGGTTGTTCAGATGTAGGCTTTCCAGGGTGTTAAGTAGAAGCTGGTGATTGACCATATCGAACGCTTTCGATAGATCGAGAAAGAGGGCGGAGGATATTAGTTTGTTGTTACGGTTGTTATTAATGGAGTCAACAAAGGAAAGGAGGGCAGTAGTTGTACTGTGGTGGGGAAAGCCATGCTGGGAGTTAGACAAGAGACGATTAAGGGTTAGGTAGTGAAGGAGTTGTTTGTGAACACATCTTTCCATAATTTTCGCTATTGGGGACAGTATTGCTATTGGTCTGTAGTTGGATGTTTCAGTGGTACCTCCTTTGTGAAGAGGGATGATATAAGAAATCTTCCAAATAGAGGGAATGCTAGCTTCAGTTATAGTTCTATTGATCAGGATTGATATGGGATAGGCAATAATATTGGATGCAATTTGTAAGTATTCCGCTGGGAGGTGATCAGCCGCTAGGGTGGTCGGTTTGAGTTTTTTTAAGAGGGTACGAATATAGGAGGAAGAGACTGGCTTTAAGTTAAAGGAGGTAGGGGCAGCATCATGAGGTTGAGTGGCAGGTGAGGCAGTGGAAGTTAGTTGACTGGCTAGTGATTGGATAGTCTCGGTGAAGAAGGAGTTAAAGGTGTTGGCTATTTCTTCCAGATCTTTCCCAATAAGTTTCTCAGGGGTTGGGGTAGTAGTTTTACCTGGGTGAAGGAGGTTGTTAAATCCTGCCCAGAACTTCTTTGGGTTGTTCTGGTGTTTATTCTGGAGGTGGCAGAAGTATTGTTTTTTGTCTTGGGTAATGGCTGTTTTAGTAGTGTTTCTAAGCTGTTGAAATTTAATGCGATCTTGGGGGGTTTTAGTGGTTCTCCATTTATCCCAGGCCTGGTCACGAAGTTTAATTTTGGTTTTGGTTTCTCTAGTTAGCCAAGGTGCTATACGTACTTTGGATCTGATTTGTCTATTAGGGGCATGTAAGTCAAGTATCTTAAGGAATGTGTCATTGAAGTGGGAAACACTCTCCTGGAGGGGTAGAGTTTTTAAAATGGACCAGTTGCAGGACTTTAGGTCTGCAAGGAATAGTTGTGGGACAAATTGCTTTTTGTTTCTGATTAGTCTATATAAGGGGGGTTGGAAGGTGGGCATTTATGTTTAATAATATAGGTAATTAGGTGGTCACTGAGGTCGTTGGGAAGGGTCCCTGTGGTATAGTTGTTTGAATCTTTATTGGTAAGGATCCAATCAATGGTGCTTTCTTTTTGGAGAGTATTGCCAATTCTAGTTGGGGATAGGATATTTTGGGAAAAACCATGTAGGTTAATAGGATGTGGGGTTATATGGGTAGAACAGGGGGACCAGTCTATATTAACGTCCCCAAGTACTATGGTTTCTTGTGGGTAACTAGTGGCTAGCCAGCACAGGGTTTGCTCCAGGTTTTCTGTGTTCTTCCCTGATGGGATATAGATTACAATGAGGTTGATGCATTTTTGAGTGTTTAGGCATATCTTTAGGGCAATAAGTTCTAAATTAGAGATTATAGGAGGTTGTAATGGATTCCTAATGATATTCAGGGTATTCCTAAACATTACAGCTATTCCTCCACCCTTTTTCTTTACCCGATCAGCCCTGAAGATATTGTACCCAGGTGGGAGAATCTCTTCGTCCTTAGTGGTGGGTTTTAGCCATGTTTCAGTTAGACGCATAATGTCAGGGGAATGAGTAGCTAACATAGCGTGCAGGTTGTGAACCTTGTTGTTAATACTTCTTAGGTTCAGATGTAGTAAAAGAAGGGAGTCTATAGAATTTCGGACTAATTTAGAGGGGTTAGAGACTGGGACAGTAGCGGGACCTCGGTTAGGATGGATATCACCATCAATGGTGATATGATTTTTCAGGTAAACTAAGAATCTTTGTAGTTTAAATAGTAATTTGAGGTTAGCTTTATTATGTGTAATTTTAGGGTGATGAAGGGTGAGATGCACTATTTTGGGGGATATTGTTTTGTCAGGGTAGAGTGAAGGTGGGATAGTAATGGCAGAAAGATTAGATTGGGAGTTAGTGTAGCCCTTAGGGAAGGGGATTCCTATCAGAGTTTGGTTTTCATACTTTGTTAAAAAATAAGCAGTAAGAAGGAGTATGACTGTGACATATGTAGTTCAGCATTAAATGTCAAACATCTGATCCATGTTATCTGTGTTCTGTACAGTAGTGTGTACAATGCCTGTTTGGGGGAGTAGCACGTACAGTTATATAAACATGGATGTGACAGAGTAACAAATGCATAATAGTCATATTAACATGTAGCTTAGCATTGGCAACAGCTGTACCAGGCTAGTATGCTAATCTAGCATTTGCAGCTATATATACACCCTCTAATATTACTGTGTGCTCACATGTGACACCTGTTCGTGTTGCAGCAAGGCCCAACAGGTCAGCCGTGAGGTGCACGGACTTACAACAGTGTGGTCCTTGTGTGTGTATGGCACACACATACGGAGAGATCTGAGTGTGTCAGATATATTAGCATCTGTACATGTGCATAGAGCAAGGGACATACTGCAACTGTTTGTGAAAGGTGGACATATATATATGTTGTTGAAGGTTATGTGCAGATTTCTATGTAGGTTGTAGTGTGTGGCAAACCAGACAGCATACAGTGCTGGTATATGACAAGTGGTGGTTAAACACTGTGGGTATGATTCGTCAGGTTTGCAGTGTTGCAGCTAGTGAAGCCTGCTAAAGCTAAATGGGCTGAGAACACCTTCAGTGCATTCCACACAACAGTGTGCAATATTATGACATAACTGTATACCTCACAACCTTCGCATACTTGATATTCCCACCATGAAAGGCGGAATGTATATGTGCCTATATGTATATCTATATGTACACCAATGGATGTTTATATGTATGCGTGTGTGTGTATATATATATATATATATATATATATATATATATATATATATATATATATATAGATAGATAGATATGGAGAGAGAGAGAGAGAGAGAGACAGGGTCACATTTGCTGCAACAGATGCCTGGTGACAAAGCCATGGGCTCGAGCTCAATGTTGACACTGCATTGGCATCCCTCCTTGCAAAAACTCAGTACCCATTAACTACCACATAGGTGGTAGTCTACTTAACACCGAAGGTGTGATAAGAGACCATGGGACACAGGTGGACAGTAATCTCCCCTTTGATAATCACAGTGCCACACTAGTCATGTAATCTGTCTACGTGACACACATCATCACAAAAGGTGTGTCATCCAGGGAAATATAGGTCAGTGTTCCCCTCTACTCCACACACATAAAACCCATTATACAGTACAATGCCCCATGTGGTATGTACCTCACAAGACATATACAGCAACTGGAAAGGACACAGACATACCTCACAAAGAGTAATACTGGCCTCAAACAGATGCCCTATGCAGACCATCTCACAAAACCACAGCTAGACTGTGTTGCATACCGCCTACCCAGAGGTGACCTCTGCCTAACATACAAAGCTATGTCAAACCCAGAGCTGTTGGACATGCTCCATGTAAACAGATCACAATCCCTATGAGCTACACACTCTAGGGACCTAAACCTTGTCACCTCAATAAACAGCACATGCTGGAGGGATAGATTCCTATCTCAGAGACATCCCATACTCTGGAACAAACCACCTATCAATAGCAAACAAAGCTTCTAATTAGCAGTCGTCATAAATAGTCCTGATGATTGTATGGGAGATAGGAAATACACCCCGGGAATCACCTCTGTGGCTCTGCTTGACAGGTCCACGTGAAATGAAATAACCTGTGTGTCAAAGGCCAGGGTAGCGTATGGCTAGACATCTATAAGCCCTAGGGCCAATAGCCTATTACCTACCTATGAACCGATACACACCCACATGTACTTGTTGCAATAATTGCTGTGAGGTTGACTGAGTGTGATGGTGAATGTGTTGGTGAATGTGTCAGACTTCTGTATATCTGTGATAGCTAAGTGGGAAACTGTTTCTGTCATGGTATTATGTGTCTTAGCTGTGATCCCAGCAAAAGATGTGTACGCTATTGCTAGGCGAAAAAGCAGTATGCCATACGGTCTGACGTAGTCCCTTGGTGTCGACTGTGGTGTCCCATTGTAGGCTACAGCAGTACAGGTATGCTTATTGAGTGTTACTGCTGGTGAATCCAACCCCTATATGAACTGTAGTACCACCTGAAGCTGTATGCCTAAACAGCACAGTATGGTGTATGTCCACATTTCTTGGAACCACTGTTTTGTGTGTTCCCCATAGTCCTCACAGATGACATACCTCAGGCATAAGGTTTTGTAACTACTGACACACAGGTACTGTATGGTACACAGGTAAAGGTCATCTGGGTTGCCATACCTTTGTGTCTGGTATGTATGTCTGATGTGTGTGTGGGTATGCCTGTACCATGGCCTCGGTTATATGTGTGTTACAGGATATAGATGCATATCTAGCAACATGTATAGTCTAGTACAGCTGTATGCTACCTATATTAACAAATGTGCACATATGTTAGGCAGGGGTTTGCCATCAATGACTAGTGTGGTATACTGGTAATACTGTAACTGGACTTTACAATCATTGCAATAGATTACATGTTTCTTTATGCATTAGCTTGATATATACCCCCTGTGGCTAGGTGGTGCATTGTGTTGCATACAGTGTGCCATGTACTGTTGTATAGTCTTACATACTGGTTTGTCTTTGTTGCTGTGCAGAACATGGTTTGATATATAGAGTGTGCCAGGCACTATCAGGCAGTTGTGGGTTGAGCACTGATATGTGGTATTGAAAGTGTGTATCCTCTGACAGCCAATAGGTTGCTATATATGACAGTTAATTGATATCTGTACTTTAGAATGTTAAGTGTGCCACATGACTTGCTCACACATATTGTTTCATTGTCTTCCAGGGTCATGGCCCACCATCATAATCCCTCATATAGCCCAGCAGAGGAGGAACTGATTACAACCACCTTGGTTCAGCACTACACCCTGCTGTTCTCAAGAACCAGTCAGGACCAGCATGAGCGGACTGCACTGTGGCAAGATCTTGTCCGTAGGGTAAATGACATAGGCATGCATAACCGGACATTTGAGCAGGTACACCATCACTGCAGTGATTTAATTAGACATATCCGGCAGCATGTGTCTGATATCCATAGACAACAACTTGCTACAGGTGGTGGGGTAGCCATCCACCCTCCCTCACCAGAGTGGAGGAGCTGCTCCTGAGTCAGGTGGCTAATGGCCAACAACAACAGCAACAACTAACATGTATCATCATGGAGGCCGGATCCACCCAGCAAGTTGACACGGAGCATGCAGGTAACATGGCATAGCTGTACACTACTGTTACCTCTATTGGTAGATCATGCTTATGTGAGATGTGTACTGTGTAGTTAGAAGATGTGGTGCCTAGTGCTGTGCAATACTGATAATTAGGAATATAATCTGCAGGCCTGTGACTGTCAACCGTTGTACTACTGTAAGATTGCAAACACACACTAGCAATGCCACAGTTGTTGCCACTGACAAACTGTCTCATATCCTTGTAGGCCCCTCTGGTGTGACAGCAAGGCAGCAGACCCATGCTGGTGAGTGTGTTCTAAATTTAATATTTCTAATTAAATGTGCATGTCATAGGTGAGGTGTAGGCCATGTACACGTCACACACCTGCGCATAATGCATGCTGTGCATGTTTGCTGTGAGACTATGCACATCTCAGTAATGTGAGTAGCTGCCTCAAACACATGCAATACACAGAGCATCCCACACAATTGTGGCAACACTGTAGTGGACATTGGATAGGCAGAGTCGATACACATACACAACTGTGTCATACGCAGTACACGTTAACATGCTACACATGGAGTATTCAGACATCCGCTGTAAGGACACACTCCAGGATCACAAATGTCATCCACACAGCACACATAATATACCTGAGGGGTAGAGGCCTCTCATGTGGCTGTGCGACACTCTTCAACACATAACACATTCATGTTAGGCAATGCCCCCTATTGGGCACCTTACAAACCCATGTAACAACTGGCTGTGAAATGGTGAATGTAGCCATGGTACTGCAGTTCAGGTACAGCATGCTATGTGCCAGTCTGGCACATATTAGTAGCCTTGAGTGACCACATGATGCTGCATGATGATGGCTCATGGTACTACACCCCATCCAGTTACAGTGGCCACAGTACTACACATATCATTAATTGCTATGCACCTCAATGTTGTGTGTGTGCAAACATATGCATCTATACACAATATGCATAGCAATCACCATTTGTACAAAGTGACACACATATGTCTTGTAATGCTATTGAGTGTATAGGTCACATGACACACATTGTGTATGTGTGATGTTTAATGTTGCAGTTGTGTTGTAGCATGCCATGTCATGGCTGGCACTGGCATGTCCACAATATGTCCTACACTCACCATAACCAGTGTACAATGGCTATGTTGAGCAATGGTATTCCATCAGGTATACATGCACCACTCATCCTGTGTGTATACATAGCATGCATGTGCTAAACCTGTGTCCACAATTATCTGCTAAAGACACAGACGCTCTAATCAGAAATGGATATCTATATGACACACAGATACACATCCAGCCATGGTATGTATACCTGTGAGTGATGGTGCACAGGACATTGCAGAGCTTTTAATACTTGCACAGCAATGTTGTGTCCATGTACACATTGCGTTCCAGGGTGAGGTCAATCACTGAACAAAAACACACATGCATCAAAGCCATGTATACTGTTATTAGTTATTAGTCTACACTCACACTGCATGCTGTTGAGCAACACACGTCCTGCATGCTGACACGTGTGATATAAATGTTTGGCTTGTGATACTGTACCCAACCATCACACACTATTGAGTATGTTCTGGATTGCTGGTGGTGTGTGTGTGTGTGTGTGTGTGTGTGTGTGTGTGTGTCTGTTTTAGTGAGGAGTGTATTTGTGTGCATGTGTTCATGTGTGCATGTGTGCATGTGTTCATGTGCGCATGTGTTCGTGTGTTCGTGTGTTCATGTGTGCATGTGTTCATGTGTGCATGTGTGCATGTGATCATGTGTTCATGTGTGCATGTGTGCATGTGTTCATGTGCGCATGTGTTCGTGTGTTCATGTGTTCATGTGTGCATGTGTGCATGTGTTCATGTGTGCACATGTTCATGTGTGCATGTGTTCATGTGTTCATGTGTGCATGTGTGCATGTGTTCATGCGTGTGTGTGTTCGTGTGTTCATGTGTTCGTGTGTGCATGTATGCATGTGTTTATGTGTACATGTGTGCATGTGTGCATGTGTGCATGTGTGCCAACATCATGTACAGGTCGTAAAGTGTGTTTCCTGTCTTCCTCTCACAGGTGCTGACTTTGGGCTGGTTCACTGCAGCAGGGAAACTGATGTCACTGAGCATAATAGTGATAATGATGATAGGTGTGTTGAGGCACAGGCATGTTTGCCAGGGTCTGTCATTGGGCCACCAATCGACAGTACACAAGTGTCCACCCCATCCATGCACACAGTCATACTGCCAATAAATCCATCACCAATGCCCTTAGCTGAGGGACAGCGTACAGCCGGCATTTACCAGGACAGTGTGGTATCTATGGCACATTCATCCCGACACAGCAGCCATACCCAGATGTCTGGAAGGGTACCACATAGACAGATGTCCAGGGGTTCTCATCAGAGCACTGCTGCTCATTATGCCACTGGCAGATGTGCCACAGGTCTTACAACCTCACGCATGTTCCAGGCTGTCATGGAGGCACAGGCACGTATGGAACGGTACACCAGACAGAGACTAAGGGCACAGAGGGCACATAACACCACCATAATTGACAGTATCCGTGACCTAGCAGGTGCCATCCGTAATTACACTGAGGTCACTGATAGACGTTGGGGTGAGACATTAGATGTCCTCCCCAATGTCATGTCCATGTGTCAGGACAGTGCGGCACGGTTGAGTCATCGACATAGATGTATGCCAGCAACATCAACAGCTGGCAGTCATCGCGGATGTCTCTCAAGTCACAGCCACTCCCATAGTCCCCGTACCAGCCCCAGCAATGTTGGGGTTGGGCTGTCCATAGACCATCCTAGAAGACCACGTGCACATGGCTCTGGACAGTCCCAGCAGGGACCTGAGTCCAGTGTACATCCATCTACCTCTGGGGATAGTACGCAGTCTGGCTTAGTACCTGATAGTGTTAGTAGCACCCCTGCCAGGCACAGGTACCGTATCCATGGCCAGATACGGTGATCTGTAAAGCCTGGCAGGTACAGTCTGTGGCTGTCCCACAAATACCTGTATATGGCAGCCACATTGTGGAACTGTGTGCATGCATTTACACACACACATAAACAAGACACCTAGGGCTAACACATACCCATACACATTACATCAACATTGGCCCATAGCAGTACTCTTGGCCCTCACACACACACACACACACACACACACACACACACACACACACACACACACACACACACACACACACACACACGCACACACACACACACACATACATGCCGATTGTATGGCTCACTGTAGGCCTCTGGCAATCCAACAACACACCCTGTACATATGATGAAACCTGTATCACCTCCTGTCATCTGTAACATCGATGCAGGAACAGGCTACCATGGTGCTGATGCACAGGGTGACTTTATAGCAGTATAGCAATGTTAGCATGTTGTCAGCAGTAGAGTGTAATGATATGCTTGAAGGTGTAGCTGAGCAGGCATGATGCATTAAAGCTATGATTGTCAATGTAGTAATGTTTACACCAGGGTTAGTTCCAATAGTGTATTGTCCACCCACGTGCCACTTGGCTGATCTGTGTAGTATTGGCAGCATGTGTTAGAGAGTGGACAGTATGTGTGGGATGTATGTGGCACAGATATGCAGTGCACTGTCTGCATGTATGTGCATAGTGGACACATGGGCAGGGTGACATGCCCTGTATTACACAGTAGTACTCCATAGTTTCTATTGGTGGCCAGTATGCATTGTACTACACCCATTTCGGAACTTGACTACACATGTGTGTATGACATGGTTTGACACGGTGCTGTGGGTGATACTGTTACTATCTGTCATTGTTTTGCATTCTGGTAGTATACATAACTTCAACAGCCTGACCATAACCAATCATTAGATGATGTGTCTTGACAACTGACAGACAGATGTAGGACACACAGTAACATTTGGATCCTTCAGGTACTATACTATGCCAGTAACCAGTGGTATTCACCTGCACCCATTACTGAGACCACTCCTGTTTGGCATATAGCTCTCTTAGGTACAAGCAATCACAGTAGGGATATGTCTGTCCATGTCTGGTAATGCATACTGTGGCCTATAATGCATTCTCCAGATGACACACACATCCTCCACAAGGGTATCACACAGACAGATCCCTGTTGTCAAACCCATGCTGTAAAGCTATAAGCATACAAAAGCATAGTCATCCACCTTTACGGAACATAGTATCCCCACAGTATCACATAGGTAGTAGCCACCAACATGAAGAATAGGTACTGATGTGTACATGCAACCAAGTGGTACGTCATCTCTCCTTTGATAATCACATTTCCAAAGGTATTTTTAAATCCCTCGGTGGATCACATAAGCAATAAGGGGTCTGCATGCATATCCACAAAGGTTGTTGTACACCTATAATGAATAGCCATCATTGACAGACTTTGCTGCATTTGAACAGGTCTGACATATACCTCGGCCATAAACCCTCACTCACACAATTCAATAGAAACCATAATGAGTGTGTGTGACACGGATGACCTAGGCCAGGGATCACTGCAGTGGCTGGCCTTGGCACAAGCATACAGATGTGACCTAAGGTCTGGAAAGCAGCAGCACACTCTGGAAAAGATGACAGATGTGTTCTTGGAGAAAGCAGGGTTCCCACACATGCAATAATTGAGGTCACATGTACGTATATGTATTTGCCACACAGCTACCTCACATGTGCAATGCACATATTGTCATACTGATATGTCATACAGTAGTAAAAGCAAAACCCACAACATATTGACCAACAGTGTCACCCACATAGAGCCCATACACACACACTCACCAAGTGCAGGATTCAAACCCCTACCTAGCTACTTCATAATGCTAGAGGAGTATGCATTAACACGACATGCTATACACATTACTGTGAGCTCTCTTTAACACAGCTATATTAGTAGATGGTGACATCATCAGACTTGACCAAGATTAGTATACCACTTTTAAGGTGTTTTACTACTCTCCAAATGGGCTGCTCCTCTCCAAGGAGATCACACACACACTTATCAAGTGCAGGATTTAAACCCCTACCTATCTGGTTTATGATACTACAGGAGTACGCATTTACATGACATGCTATACAGATTACTGTGAGTTCTCTTTTCCACAGGTATATTTGTAGGATGGTGACATCATCAGACCTGACAAAGATTAGTATACCACTTTTGAGGTGTTTGAGTACTCTCCAAAAAGGGTGCTCCTCTTCAAGGAGATCACACACACTTGTCAAGTGCAGGATTTAAACCCCTACCTAACTGGTTTATGATAATACAGGTATATGCATTTATATGACGCGCTATACACATTACTTTGAGATCTACTTTCCACAGGTATATTTGTAGGATGGTGACATCATCAGACTAGACAAAGTGGGTTACATTAGGTGACATTGGGTGGGCTACATAGAAGGAATGTCCAAACACTTTGGCCGTATGATCATCAAAGGAGAGTTTACTATCTATCTGTGTCCCCAGGGCCTTCATGACTTTCTCCGTACATACTGGAGTACCACCTATGTGGTAATTTGTTTGCACTTTGTTTTAGCCAAAGGGGATGACTATGCATTCTTTGGCATTCTGCTTGGGCATTGTTTTGACACCAGGTATCTGTCACTGTAAGCCCCTTCTGGAGGATGTGTGTGTCAGCCGTAGAGTCGATTATGGACTACAGTTAGCAGTCATCTGCAAACCTGTTCAGCCATACTCCTCCCGTGCTTGCCTGTACCTCTGAGCAGTGTCTACTGAACAGGTGGGGTCCCAGGACCAAGACCTGTGGGATGCCATTTGTGACTGGCTTAGAGTCGGACATGGCACCTGCAACTCTGAACGTGTGTGTTTGATCTGTGAGCCACTTGGCCACACATCCTGTGACATAGCTGTTAATGTTCAAGCTGGTAAGCATGTCAATGATGACAGAGTGGGGAATGGTGTAAAAAGCCCTTAGTGAGGTCCAGGTGGGCTGTGTGGACTACTTTCACCTCCATCTATGTCCTTGGTAACTGTTTAAAATAAGTCAACTATGTTTAGGAGGCAGGATCTGCCTTTAACAAGGCAAGGTTGTGTAGAGTACAGTGTCTGCAGGTCCCCAATGTCTCTGTTTATGGGTTCCATGACAATTTTCTCAATAGCTTTGTAGACCAGGCTGAGTAGACATATAGGGCAATGGTTTCCAGGTTCTGTTGTGGCACCCCCTTTGTGGAGCTGGATGACTGTTAGTGTATGCCATTCTTTGGGTACATAGCCTGTGGTACGATTGAGTCTGGACAGTGAATGTAGGTGAGGGTGTAGTTCCTTTTGGGCCTAGTGTAAGACGCAGCCTGGGACACCATCCAGTCCCATTGATGTTGTGTTCTTGGCTTTGGAGAGGGCTGTCTTTACCTGCATGTCCATGAAGTCTGGGGCTCTGCATCCTTCTGTGATGGACACAGGCCCTTTTGGGGTGATGGGGGAAGTTTACACTGAACTTGTTCCCCAGGATGTGGGCAATGAAAGTTGGTTCAGTGTATTTCTTGCCATTTGTCAGCAGCTAACAGCATATTTGGAAGTTGACACCTACATGTCTGATATAGCTACCACAGGCTTTGTGGTTGTTATTCTTACATTCCTTGGCAATTTGTCTTTAGAAACTGTCCTTGAATTATTTTATGAGCGATAATTGTTTCTTCCTAATAATGATCAGTGATGCCTTTCCTTTAGTGAAGTTGGTTCTTTCAGGTGTTAGTTTCCTCCTTCTCTTGTCTAGCTTATTTATGGGCAACAACCACCAGATTGTTTTCTTATTTCTGGAGGAGTGCATCTTGGTTTTATTTGTGATGTCTCGATCCATGCATCCCTGTAGATGCTCATAGGATGCACTTGTAAATGATTCGGGAGATTGTATACCATTATCCTATAGCAAGAGGGCTTTGGAACTTTCCACTTTGGTCTTGGGAAGTGTGCAGTTTGCTTTTGAAAATGTCTTCACGGTGGTTTCATTGACTGGGTGGGGGTGGGCGGGATGTGGATGTCCAGTGTGATTACTTTATGATTTGATATTACCAGTGAGGGTTTTATCTCTGTTGTGGAACACTGGTACCCCATGTTGGTGATGATCATGTCCAGTATGGTGTCACCTCTAGTGGGCATAGTGACCAGCTGTTCCAGGGTGTTAGAGTTTTTAAACTCTAGGAAACATTGGGCAAAGGACGTTGTACACGGGTAATTCTCCCACCCAATGTTTGGGTAATTGTAATCACCTCATATAATGGTGTTTAATAGGACCTTTATATTTTCCACTGTTCCCAGGAATACTGAGTGAGGTTCCTGAGACAAGGTAGGTGATCTGTAGCAGGCTACAATCTGATGAGCAGCTTTGCCCAATGTTAGTTGCACTTGCATGGTCTCCAAGGTCTCATGCTGTGCCACTAACCTGAAGGTGTTCCTCTGCTCCTCAATAACCAGTCTAACAACCTTCACAAAGCAATCTCTGGCACTGCTGGAGATTCTTCAATCTCTTTTCTCTCCTTCTACAAAACTATAATTACAACCCTCTATTTTATCTACCTTTCCACAGTACCTACTAAAGCATACTACACTCACAGCAACTTTTCAACAAGGTCGCACCTCTGACACCATATAACTCACACCTAATCATACACTGTCACCAAATACTACTAAAACTAAAAAAAACTGCACAAGTTTACCACCATTATTTTAAACACTTCGGTAAGCTACTATTGAAACCATCCCCTCTCCTCTCACCTGTTTCCTAACAAATGCACAAAGCATTCAAAATAAAACTGACCAAGTTAATGCCCTCATCACACAAGATAATTTTGACCTGTTAGTCATTGCAGAAACTTAGATTAAAAAAGACAACCCTCACACACACACCGCCACATTTCTTCCACTCATGCAACTACTAATTAGATACTAGTCCGGGACACAGGAATGGAGGAGGAATGATCCTACCTTACAAAGCCCACCAAAATATTTACTTCATAACCGAAGCAAGCCTACCTTCTGACTCCTGTTCTAACTTGCTACTTGTCAAAATACTCAATAAAAAAATAACAAAGCTCTCAGTCTTGCAGTGGCTACTTCCCACTTCAACTCCTTTAGGAAAATTCAAAGTTATTTTATACAGTATCACCACTACAAGTAAATATATCAAAATATCTTACTACTTGATGACTTTAACATCAGCCTGCTCAGCTCCATCCATAATGATGTCATATACCTCCTAAATGACTACAAAGTAAAACAATTACTGTAACACCCCATTAGTCTGAACATTAAAATAAACTCATTAGTAGATCTATTATAACTAACAATCCTCCCATCTACTCTCAATATCACAATTCACCCCCTTACTAAGCAATTACTGTCAAATAAGCTTTCAGCTACATTTCCCAGACAAAAAAGTTCTGCCTCAACTTATCCCTTCCAAATCGAAATCTGATTCCAGCATCAAAAAACTTAAATCAATCCTTGCAGCCATAGATTGCTTAAATATTCTAAACATTACAGAAGCCAACCTTACAGCAGAAGCCCTCCTTTATTCCCCCACAAATGTACAAGATACATGCTTTCCTTTACTAACTAGACTTTATAAACCAAAGAAGGATGACTGGTTTCAACCCAGAGCTAAAATGACTACTAAACTCAGATGTCAAGTGTGGCATAATTGGAAAGCTATCCCCAACCCTGAAATTAAAAAGCACTTTTCTCAACTTAAAACGTTTTCCAAGCAATCCATTAGGCACCATAAAACCCAGCTGATGAAAACACAGCAAAATGTACTTATTAGTATCCCTAAATAGTTCTAGAAATACTTACCACTTGTATCTTAATAAATTAATGTCTTTCCGCCGTGTTTGGCTGCCTTGTTCTTCTTTTTTACTCATTTGTATTTGTTTCTGGTACAAGGCAACCTTCATCCACCTGGCCCGCATTTTTATTGGAATTTTCTTAATTTTAGAAATAAAAGAAAAAAACACACTGAACAACTGGAGAAACAGTCAACATCCACTTTTACTGTGTTCCTAATACTTCGGCATCAAGCCTTCCAGGGAATAATCATGCACAAGAATGGTGTACTTTATATACATTTCACTACATTCATTATTCAATTCAGTTATACAATAATTGATCAATTAATTAGTGAGTCAAGAAAATTAAAATCTAAAGTGCATCCTGAGCAGTAAAGTGCTTCAGAAACATTCAAAGTGCATCAAAACATATAAAGTGCACCATTTACATTCCTATTGAATTTAACATTCTAATTTTAGAATGTAATACAAAAGCAATTATGCATCTCTAGATTAACAAATACCAAAACATTTTGCCCTACAATGGTTGATCAATCAACGAGTCAAAAATGTAAATCTAAAGTGCATCCTGAGCAATTAAAATGCTTCAGAAACATTTAAAGTGCATCAAAAACCTTTGAAATGCAAGTTCATACAAAAGCACTTATACATCTCTAGATTAACAAATACTAAAACATTTTGACCTACAATATTTGATCAAATAGTCAGTGAGTCAAAAACATTTAAATCTAAAGTGCATCCTGAGCAATTAAAGTGCTTCAGAAACATTTAAAGTGCATCAAAAACTTTTAAAATGCAACCCCTTACATTCCTATTGCATTTAACTTTTTTAATTTAAGTTTTAAGAAAGTTCAAAGCCAATTTTAAAAAGTTTACTTCAGGGAAGTAGATACTAAACAGGGCAAGACACAGGACTGGACTTTGTGGTACTGCACTCGTCACTGGTCCAAAGTCATACTTGGAGTCTGCTACTTTCACAGTGTGTGTTCTGTCAGTAAGCCTGTTGGTAACCCACCTTGTGACATAGCAATTTATACCTAGTTTAGTGGGTTTATCTATATTTCCAGAGTGTGGGGTGGTGTTGTAAGCCGTGGCAGGATCAACATAGACTGTGTGAACCACCTTACCCTTGTCTACGGTTCTGTTGACTGCTGCAATGTCATCTATCAGGTTTAGGAGACATGATCTGCATTTTACAAACCCAACATGGTTGTGCTCCAGGGTTTGGGGATTACCAATGTAATTTGTTATATGTTGTATGATGATACATTCCATGGCCTTGAAGAGCGAGCTCATCAGGTTAATGGGGCACTAGTCCGTGGGGTCCATGGTGTCTTCACCCTTGTGTAGTGGGATAACCGTCACTGTGCACCATTCAACAGGCACAAAGCAAGAGGTGAGGCTATGACTGCACATGGTACGTCAGTGTGGTGCCTGTTCATTCTGTGGTTTGTGTGGAACACAGCCTGTGAAGTTATCTGGTCCCATGGCTGTTGTGATACTGGCTTTGGAGAGTGTTTTTTTACCTGTGCAGCCGTGATGACAGCAACTTTGCAGTCTTCCATTATAGAGATGTGCTCTTTCATGGGTGAGAGGGAGGGTAAAGTTAACACTGATCCTATCTGCCAGGATGTTGGCAATATCAGTTGGGTCTGTATATTTAGTGCCATTGAGCTGTAACTCAGAACAGATCTGAGTATAACCATGACATGGACCTGTCTGTTGGGCAGAGATCTCCTGAGTAGACAGTATGCAACCGAGTACAGATTGGGTTACATTCAGTCTTGTTGCATGGGGCAACTGTTTGAGGCCAGTAATCCTTTTGTTAGGGTACTTCAGTGGTCTTTCTGGCTGCTGAACGTGCCTAGTCAGAGTCATCGCAAATGTGTTGTGGAACTCTCTGACAGGTCTGATGACTGATGAGTAGTGGGAACCTCCTTTGACCTACATGCACAGACCTTGGTAGTTTGTGTGAACACATAGCATGATTTTCTGACAACTTTGTGAATGTGTTTCTGGAAGTAGAGATGTCTATCCACATTTGTCCATAGATCCCTTATTATCACCTCCATATTTAGCATAAGTGTGTATGACCTTTCAGTATGTTGTTGCCTGACATTTGCTTCATTTATTTAAGTGTGTGAGCATGCCCAGTATGACCTTTCAGTGTGATGCTGAATGAAATCCACTACATTTGTTGGAGTGTGTGAGCATGCTCGGTATAGACATTTATACTATATGTGTATGGAAAATCAAGTTGTATTTTTACAGCAGGCCTCAACTTTGTGTCATCGATCAACAGGGATCATGCTGTGCCTGCAGGGCTTCCATGAGACACTTTGCATAGACTTATCAACATTTCTACATACAGGGGGGACAGCTATTCTTTGTACATTTCTACCTGGGGGCACACTTGATTGTTACTGTGGGTGTACATAGGATGAGGGGTTCACCTGACAATTATACACATTTGCTATGCCTGCACTGCTATGTACGGTACACCATTTCAGTCTGTACTGTTGCCTATCGTACTGGCTTGAGGCATACTACTGTACTACACTTCTTAGCATCCAATGTCACGTATATTAGATTGCAACTTCATAGCCTACACAACCCACATCACACTGCCTGGCCTGATGTTCTCTGTCTGCATAGGCATGTGGGGGAGGTTACCCATATGCCTCTTTAGGGGCATGTTTCAGCATTTCTTTGTGTTTACATTAGTGTACAATTGTCCTGCTGTGTCTGTGCTACTGAAATGCTATCATGGCTCAGTGGTTCAGTACTGTGACTATAGTGCACAGTATCCTGGGTTCGAACCCTGTCACTGCTTTTTATTTTCATGCTGGGCAGACCAGACTGCTTAAGGGACAGTAAAGCTAATATGAGCATGTTTACCTGACTTTGCTCAACTTTGCCTGACCTTACCCAACATTGCTCAACGTTGCCTGACATTGCGCTAGTTAGCATGGGCAATTTTGTTTACATATACTAAATATTGGTAAAAGCTGCTTAGTACTGCTTTATATTGCTTAAAACATGGCAATCATGCCTCAGGTGGTGCTGCAGGGCTGCTTATGTCAGATGCACATACTACACTCCCTATACATGTTTGGAAACAGGTAGTGTCAAGTTAGGCATCCCTTTTATTTTATGTGCGAGTCAGAGAGAGGTATAATTTCCAGGGTTCCTACTGAGCCAGTGTATGTGCTATGCATTGCCTCTTTGCCAAGGCCAAGGCATACTGGGCATGCCTCCTTCTGCCTACTGGGGCAGGCTCAGGTTGTTCCTCCTCCAAGTCACGCTGTGCCTGTGCAGGCCTTGGCAATGGTGGGGGGCTGTTTGGCCCTGCCCCATGCTGTTCCTGCTGCAGCTGTTTTCACAGGATCATATTGTGTAGCATGGCACATACCATGACAATTTGGGTACATGTAGTTGGTGAGTACTGCAAGGCTCCACCAGATGTGTCCAGGCACCAGAACCATGACTTGAGCATCCCAAACACACGCTCGATTACATTTCATGTTTGTGCGTGTGCCTCATTATGGAGTTCTTGTTCAGGTGTGTGTGCATTTATGATGGGTGTCATCAGCCACGGCATCAGTGCGTATCCAGCATCCCCCACTAGGTGACTGTCAGGGATGTCCCCATTGGCAAATGTCTGGTACAGCTGCGTCAGATGCCAGATATGGGAATCGTGGTAGCTTCCAGGGCAGCCAGCACACACATTCAGTATTATGCCCTGGGCATCGCACACGACCTGGCAGTTGATGGAGTGGAAGCCCTTGCAGTTGATGTAGGCCCTACCCCGCTCACTGGCTGGTGCTTTGATGTGTATGTGCGTGCAGTCAGTTGCACCCACTACCTCAGTGTATTCCACTATTTGCTGGAAGAGATGCATATTGCTGGCCAATACCTCACGGGAATTGGGAAAATATACATGAACACCAACATGTGCTGACATGGCATTCAGGAACTGGTGCAGTACCCTGGATGCTGATGCCTGTGAAATCCCCATCATATCACCAGTTGGTCTCTGGAAGGTAGCTGTTGCTAGTATTCTTAGGCCAACAGATACCTTGGTTTCCACTAGGATGGGTTCCCCTCTGTTGGTTCTGTGTGTGAGGCGTGGCCTGCACAGCTCAACAATTTGCTGCAGGAGGTCTCTGTCCACTCTATAGCGCTCCACTATCTCCAGCTCATGTAGCCCCTGGTAGGTTACCCTGGGTCTGTACACTCTTCTCCGTCTCCTCACTGTGGGTTGCTCAGTAGCATTCGCAATGGCACCACCCTCAGCATCTTGCACATGTTGCCTTATAATAGCAATGGCAGCCCCTAACATTTTTTGTCTCAGTTAAGCTTTTTAAGTTTTCATTTCTCTTTGTAGACTGCAGTGTTGCAGTGTTTCTGAGAAAAACATGGGGGAATGTTGTTTGCAGAGTTTTAAGTGCTGGGCTGGGCTGGGCTAGTGTACTGCCTGCGTAACTGGCTGATTCTGATTGATTTCACCTGGCAACTCTGCTAGTTCTCCTTGGTTAACTTCCTACTACTTCTTTTCCTTCCTTTTCCCTTTCTGTTTCCACAGGGGGCAGCGCCGCGCAAACAAATGGAAACACGCGCACACGAGCGCACACGCGCGCACACAGGCTTACACAGGCTTAGGTGGGTGCACATGCATGCACACAGGCTTAGACAGCCTTACACAGGCTTACACAGGCGCACACACGCTTAGATGGGTTTACAGGCGTGCACACGCGCGCACACAGTGTAAGCATCTTTACAAGAAGCTTTAGTGATATCCACGGCGTACACCTTTGGTTTCTGGGTTTCAGTTAAGACAACTGTAAACACGCCTCTTCCAGTCCTGAGTAACTTACAGCAAACACATGCCTCTCTGCTCCAATAAGCTTACAGTCTTTGATACATACCCCCTCATGATGTCACCTATTTTCTACTCTGTTACTCCCCTAATCCTACTCTTACACTCTAGGGACATGGTTCACATGGCAGGGAAAATTGGGATTCACTATCCTTATCCTCATTTGCATAGGATTGCCTAGTAATGCTTACATCTCTCAGACTGAGCTTCCCCCCTTAGCAACCACTACTCAGTAGCCATGTTGTCTTCAGCCTGCCATTCACCTGCAAGGCAGATGAATATTTTTAATAAAATGCCTATTTTTGGCTTTTAGTTATTTATTTATTTATTTGCTGGTTTTTAGAGTGCCGCACATTTGAGTGGCGCTGTGCTACGCTTAAACATCGGAGATCGGGGGGAAAAAAATATTTTTTATTATTTTGCAACAGATAAAAATGCCAATGGCCTTATATTTGGCCATTGGCATGCTTCCTCACCTGGATGCATCCTTTATTTGGAGCTGTCATAGCTCTGTTTTGCTATTTGCAGAACGGTACTCCGTTACCAACGGAGTACATTTCTGCAAACAACACTACTCTTACTCGGACAGGTTAGTGTTTCCTGGATCACAAATTTACCTCATTTGCATAGCTTTAAGCAGTAAATGAGGTAATTTGCATAACATAACACTGTCCGTGCAAGGGTAGTTTTAGGAGCTCTCATGCATGACCCTGCCGGCTGTTTCTGGATCGCTCGGCAGACAAATTGGCTGTCTGGAGTCTTACTCTACTCTTAGACTCCGTGCAAGCCTTCGTGAATCCAGCCCCATATCTTTATTCCACATAACACATTTGACACTCAAGCATCTATATGTCATCAACAAAACTATCACAGATCTCTAGTTTAAGCACTATCCTTTCCTTTATGCATCTTTAATTTAACGTGCATCAGTCATTTCTTAACATACTTACCCAAACTAGATTCCACTATGGCTTCATCACTCTGTCACCATAAATGCACTATACTGTTCCTCCTTCCTCTGCTCCTCAATAACCAGTCTAACAACCTTCACAAAGCAATCTCTGGCACTGCTGGAGATTCTTCAATCTTTTTTCTCTCCTTCTACAAAACTATAATTACAACCCTCTATTTTATCTACCTTTCCACACTACCTACTAAAGCATACTGCACTCACAGCAACTTTTCAACAAGGTCGCACCTCTGACACCATATAACTCACACCTAATCATACACTGTCAGCAAATACCACTAAAACTAAAAAAAACTGCACAAGTTTACCACCATTATTTTAAACACTTCTGTAAGCTACTGCTGAAACCATCCCCTCTCCTCTCACCTGCTTCCTAACAAATGCACAAAGCATTCAAAATAAAACTGACCAAGTTAATGCCCTCATCACACAAGATAATTTTGACCTGTTAGTCATTACAGAAACTTAGATTAAAAAAGACAACCCTCACACACACACCGCCACACTTCTTCCACTCATGCAACTACTAATTAGATACTAGTCCGGGACACAGGAATGGAGGAGGAATGATCCTACCTTACAAAGCCCACCAAAATATTTACTTCATAACCGAAGCAAGCCTACCTTCTGACTCCTGTTCTAACTTGCTACTTGTCAAAATACTCAATAAAAAAATAACAAAGCTCTCAGTCTTGCAGTGGCTACTTCCCACTTCAACTCCTTTAGGAAAATTCAAAGTTATTTTATACAGTATCACCACTACAAGTAAATATATCAAAATATCTTACTACTTGATGACTTTAACATCAGCCTGCTCAGCTCCATCCACAATGATGTCATATACCTCCTAAATGACTACAAAGTAAAACAATTACTGTAACACCCCATTAGTCTGAACGTTAAAATAAACTCATTAGTAGAGCTATTATAACTAACAATCCTCCCATCTACTCTCAATATCACAATTCACCCCCTTACTAAGCAACTACTGTCAAATAAGCTTTCAGCTACATTTCCCAGACAAAAAAGTTCTGCCTCATCTTATCCCTTCCAAATCGAAATCTGATTCCAGCATCAAAAAACTTAAATCAATCCTTGCAGCCATAGATTGCTCAAATATTCTAAACATTACAGAAGCCAACCTTACAGCAGAAGCCCTCCTTTATACCCCCACAAATGTACAAGATACATGCTTTCCTTTACTAACTAGACTTTATAAACCAAAGAATGATGATTGGTTTCAACCCAGAGCTAAAATGACTACTAAACTCAGATGTCAAGTGTGGCATAATTGGAAAGCTATCCCCAACCCTGAAATTAAAAAGCACTTTTCTCAACTTAAAACATTTTCCAAGCAATCCATTAGGCACCATAAAACCCAGCTGATGAAAACACAGCAAAATGTACTTATTAGTATCCCTAAATAGTTCTAGAAATACTTACCACTTGTATTTTAATAAATTAATGTCTTTCCGCCATGTTTGGCTGCCTTGTTCTTCTTTTTTACTCATTTGTATTTGTTTCTGGTACAAGGCAACCTTCATCCACCTGGCCCGCATTTTTATTGGAATTTTCTTAATTTTAGAAATAAAAGAAAAAAACACACTGAACAACTGGAGAAACAGTCAACATCCACTTTTACTGTGTTCCTAATACTTCGGCATCAAGCCTTCCAGGGAATAATCATGCACAAGAATGGTGTACTTTATATACATTTCACTACATTCATTATTCAATTCAGTTATACAATAATTGATCAATTAATTAGTGAGTCAAGAAAATTAAAATCTAAAGTGCATCCTGAGCAGTAAAGTGCTTCAGAAACATTCAAAGTGCATCAAAACATATAAAGTGCACCATTTACATTCCTATTGAATTTAACATTCTAATTTAAGAATGTAATACAAAAGCAATTATGCATCTCTAGATTAACAAATACCAAAACATTTTGCCCTACAATGGTTGATCAATCAATGAGTCAAAAATGTAAATCTAAAGTGCATCCTGAGCAATTAAAATGCTTCAGAAACATTTAAAGTGCATCAAAAAACCTTTGAAATGCAAGTTCATACAAAAGCACTTATACATCTCTAGATTAACAAATACTAAAACATTTTCACCTACAATATTTGATCAAATAGTCAGAGTCAAAAACATTTAAATCTAAAGTGCATCCTGAGCAATTAAAGTGCTTCAGAAACATTTAAAGTGCATCAAAAACTTTTAAAATGCAACCCCTTACATTCCTATTGCATTTAACTTAATAGTTTAAGAAGTTCATGCCAATGTACCTATGCATCTTTAGATTAACAAATATGTTTTGATGCACTTTGAATGTTTCTGAAGCACTTTACTGTTGAGGATGCACTTTAGATTTTAACTTTCTTGACTCACTGATTAATTAATCAATTATTGTATAATTGAATTGAATAATGAATGTAGTGAAATGTATATAAAGTACACCATTCTTGTGTATGATTATTATCTGGAAGGCTTGATGCAGAAGTACTAGGAACACAGTAAAAGTGGATGGTGACCGTTTCTCCAGTTGTTTAGTGTTTATTTTTCTTTCTTTGGTGAGTTGGTTCGTGGAATGGTGTTTTTGTAGTTTTAGAAATAAATCAACAGACTAACAGGAAGAAATAATATTTCGTCCAATCACAACAGTTTAAGCAGTTTTTCTCTATCTGATTTCCTTTCAGAATTTAACAACCTTTCCACACTGAGCTTTACAGCTACTCACTCCATCTATAGTCCTGCCCCTCTTTGTCTCTGCCTATTTTGTTTCAAACTCATTAAAAGCCTCGAAATACAGCCTCTCCTCAAGCAATAAAAAATTCACAGTCCCTCAGGCACACATGGTCTCCCTATAGTTCATTTATCATAGTAGATAAAATATTATCACACCACTCCAATTTATATATAACCTCTGCCTAACACAAAACACAATGCTAGCTATATGCAAAGTAGCAATAGTTAACGCCTTCCCCAAACAACCAATCCCTCCAGACTTTTCCGTTACAGTACAATGGCCATCATTTAAGTGATAAGTATATTTTGTGGCACTTTGTAACTGTTCAGAGTTGAATAAAACAATAATTAAATTCAGTTCAGAAAACCATTTGAATAAATTGCATTTATTTAAACTACATTTGCTTTAATACTGCTACAACTCAGGTGTTCTAGGTTGCACTGCATTTGAATTGCTTTTAGTGCTGTTTTAGCTGCTTTTCTGTAAAAAAAATTCTAAGCTTGTTACCTGCCTTTCCTGTAACTATTCTAGTCCAGATACAGATTTGCTGCATCCAAGACTGTTGGTAAGCTTCTGACCCCTCCCAAGTCTTTCTGTGTTGAAGGGAAGCCTTCTGGCTTATCAGTGGGAATGGTAAGCACTAGGTAACCTATCTACCACAAGAAGAGTGGTTTCTGGCCTAGAAATTGTAGTTTATTGACCGTTTGGGCAGTTTTTCCATCTCTTTCAATTTTCTGGTTTAAAAGCACGCATTTGTGCTTGTTTCCCACCTTTCCTGTAACTAGTCTAGTCCAGATACAGATTTGCTGTATCCAGGACTATTTGTAAGCTTCTGAGTGGTGCCAAAAAGTCTGCTCTTCAATTTTTCCTTTAGATCTGCTAGTTCTCTCCTCTCCTGCACTTTTACTAACTTATTAGTCTAGCACTTTACCAGACTTCTTGTAGCAATTATTGTAGCACACAAAAGTGCTACCAGCACTAAACACTCTACAATGAAACAGTTCCAGTACTTATTATTAATGCCCACCCCTCCAGGCATCTCTAAAGGTCAATTCCCTGTGCTTTCTCCTATTAACCTAGTGAACTTGGGCATCCTGAGGCAATGTAGCAACTGCCTCATGTACACTGACAACCCTCTCCTCTTACCTCCCAACACTCAGACTTGCAAGAGATGCAGTTATATATCGAAATTTAAAGCCACGCACTCTCCAGCCAAGACCGAAATAGCTGGTCAAGAGGAGAAGGTCGACACTTGCACCACACCACATGGAACACATAACCCTCCAAAACACACACCAGCACTACCTTCACATAAAAACACAAACCACACACCCACCTTCCTGAAGGCTCTCCGTAAAAATCTATCCAAACAGCAGAGGCCTCCAAGGTAGAAACGCACTTGACCACCACAACACAACACTAATCATGATACACATAACTCTCCTAAGCAGTGTGCCACTCTACCAAAGCCCCTAAGCCAAAACAGCATGCCCAACATACTAGTCATAGGTGACTCGATAGTGCGGCACACTGATGTCCCACTCACTAGGGTGAATAAGGAGAATGTAACAGTCAGCTGCCTGTCAGGTGCCAGGATCTGCCACATAACGCACTCATTCAGGTACCTCAACAACAGGTACAAATATGACTCTGTCATTGTACATGTGGGTGTGAATGACCTGAGACGTACCTCCCTGGACTACATGAAAAGAGACATGGAGGAGCTCTCGGATTATGTAGCCCAGGCGGACATGACCCTAGCTCTGAGCAGCATCCTACCATCACCCAGAATTATACTACAGTACAAGCAGAAAATGATTGATTTCAACAATTGGCTAATTTTCTGGTGTCATTCCAAGGGGATCCAGTATCTGCCTGCCTGGGATGACATGACTGACAGACCTTGATGCTTTGCCAGAGATGGCCTGCATCTGTCACCCCTGGGCTTCCGGATACTGACCAAGGCTCTTGCCACCCCTATAGTGCCTTTTTTAGGCTGTGTTCCAAAGACCAAATTACCACCGTAATAGCTGCAAACAAATGCAGTCTGAGGGTCATGCTGCTCAATGCTAGAAGTCTAAATCTCAAAATGCACTCACTGGAAGCACTCCTTAAAATGGAGAACATCGACATTCGTGCTGTAATAGAGACCTGGTTCAAAACAGCAGAAAGCACCCGTGCACTACCAGACTATAACTCATTCCACACCTTTTGGCCCCAGAACTTGGACCAAAGCTCCTAAGGCGGTGATGTTTCGATATTCATAAAGGATGTGCACACCTCCAGACTGGCAGCCCAACATAACGCATCACAGATACTTCAGGTGCAGCTAACACTGAATAAGACAGCGATTCATGTCGCAACCTGCTATAGGTCCCCACCATGTCCCAAGACTTGCACTCCATGTTCCTAAGCACCCTGGAGAATATTAGGGTCCAACCTAACACTCTCATACTGGGCGACTTCAACTAACCCTCCATTAACTGGGAAAACTACTCATGTACCAATACACTTGCCCACCTTTTCCTGGAATTCATTAATTCCAGTGCCCTGGACCAACTCGTTCTTACCCCCACTAGAGGTAGCAACATTCTTGACCTGGTCATTACTAACATGGGCGACCATTGCTCTACACCAATAGTCACCTCCTCCCTAGTTAGATCCAACCACAAACTAATCACCTTGGAAATCCACATCCCTCCCACCACCCCCACCCCCCGCAAAGGTAACCACCATGAAAAACTTCTTCAAAGCTAACTTTGGACTCCTAAAAACAGAGGTGGCTAACTTCACGGTACCCATGCAAATGGAGAATAGTTGCATGACCACTGAATCATACACCAATGCACTGTACAAACACGTACACAAATGCATGGATCTCACCATACCCAATAGAACCAAGACGCTCTCCTCCAAAAAAAGGAAGTCAATCTGGTGGTCCTCTGCCATAAACAAATTCTACAACAGAAGGAAGAAACTGATGGGGAATAAGGTGAAGTCCCAAGACTGGAAAAACTCCCTTATCAGCCACAACAAAAAGTTGAGATCCCTCATCAAATCCTCTAAAGCTAGCTATGACAACAGAATTGCAGCAGATAGTAAAGACAACCACAAGATCTTCTATAGTTATGTAAAGAATCTCCACGGCAATACCCAGATTTGCTCTGAGCTACTGCACAATGGTACCTCCTATACTGAGCCGACAGATATTGCCAGTATACTGGCTGACAGAGTCAGTGCCAACTTTACCCCTATCCCCCCACCAAAGGACCAATCACAATACCAGTAGATTGCCAGGCACCCAGTATTGCGGCTGCACAGGTTAAAACAGCACTATCCAAGACCAAGAATACAGTTTCTATGGGACCTGACAATATCCCTGGCTGTGTTCTACATGAACTACAGAGTGATCTGGCACCACACCTGTGTACCCTGTTCAATCACAGCCTCACTTCAGGCTTTGTCCCTACTGAATGGTGCACTGCTACAGTCATCCCTCTCCACAAATGAGGAGTGACTACAGACCCTGGGAACTATGGCCCCATTAGCCTGATGAGTCTGATTTGCAAAGCTATGGAACATATCATCATGGACCTAATAAACAAGGATATAAGGAATCTCCAAACTCTGGATTCCACACAGTTTGGTTTTGTGAAGGGTAGATCATGCCTGCTCAACCTGGTCAACTTCTTTGAATCAGTCACCAGAGCTGTGGATGAAGGCAAGGTGGTTCATACAGCCTACCTTGATCTGGCCAAGGACATTGATACCATTTCCAACTCAGAAAACATAGAAAAACACACTAAACTAGGCACCAACCCGTATATTACTAGGTGGGTTGCAAAGTGGCTCACAGATAGAACCCACAGTGTGAAAGTAGCTGACTCCAAGTCAGACTGCTGACCAGTCACAAGTGGAGTCCCACAGGGTTCGGTCCTGGGTCCTCTCCTGTTTGGTATCTACTTCTCTGAAGTCCAGGCCAATACGAAGGGACTCTGGCTGACAAAATTTGCAGACAATTGCAAGTTGGGAACTATTATTAACTCCCCAAATGATGTTGACATCCTGCAGAAAGGCCTCACTGAGACCAATGACTGGTGTCAGAACCATGGCCTTAAGCTCAATGGCAAAAAATGTGTCAGCATCCCCTTTGGAAAAAACTCAGTTCCCATGAATTACCACATCGATGGTAGTCCACTGAACACAGAAGGCGTTATAAGAGATCTGGAAACACAGGTTGATAGCAACCTCTCTTTTGACCACCACATTGTCCTTCTATGTGGCATATCTCATTGCTAAGGGTTTTGCATCCAGGAAGAAAGAGGTCATTGTCTCCCTCTACTCTTCCCTGATTAGGCTAATCGTCGAGTACAATGCCCCATTTGGCATGTACCTCACTAGACACCTGCAACAACTGGAGAGTCCGCAAAAGTACCTCACAAAGATAATCCTAGGCCTTAAACAGTCGTCCTATATGGACAGACTCAAAAAACTCCAACTATTCTCTGTCTCATATTGCCTACTTAGAGGCGTTTTCTGCTTGACTTACAAAGCCATGTCTGACCCAGCTCTGTTAGAAATGCTACATCTAAAGAAATCCCAATCTCTCCGCACCACATGCTCCAGAGACCTCAATCTCATTACTGCAAACAAAAGAGCATGCTGGAGGGACAGGTTCATAACCCAGGGACTGCCCATGCTATGGAATAGACTTCCCATACATGTCAAACAGAGCACCTCATTGGCCTTCTTCAAGAGAAATCTTGATGAGTGGATGGGAAATAGAAAATTCACCTCGGTGATCACTCCAGTGGGTCTACTTGACAGAGGCACTGGGAACTAATGTCGGGTGGCACGATGTCAGGGTAATCCTATGGGCTAGGCTTGTAAAGGCTCCAGGGCCATTAGCTTAGTACACACCTATGAACCTATGAACCTATTTCTACACTAGTTAAAATAAACTAATCAGCACTCCCATGTTGTATCCTACATCTCCTCTTATAAACGCCTATCATCAAAACAACATGGATTCTGGTCAGGTCATAGAACACTAACACTCATTTGGACCCTTACAGAGAAAATTATCTTAGGACTGGATAAATGGGAACCTACTGGTGATATATTTATTGACTTGGCCAAAGTTTTTGATCTAACAGATCACAACTTACTACTAAACCGTTTCTTTGACAAAAGCATTAGTCCAGATGCACTACTATGGTTCCACAAATTTTATTTAGTTATTTATTTATTTATTTATTGACATTTGTTAACCGGGTTTGTCCAACTGGGCTTGTGGCCCATTTTCAGTGGAGACCCGAGGAGAAAAGCTCCAGTATTACATTTTTAAACAAGTACAATTTTTAACAATATTGATATAATAGCAGTTATAGCAAAAGGATTCACATATGTTGGGTTACATGCATAAAGTTAAAGTTGCATTAAAAAGAAGCTAAGTAACATAATTTTACATTGACATAGTTAAATAGGTCAACAATAAAATTTTTTTGTTTGTATAAAATTATGCAAATGCATAGTAGACACATTGGAGAGAGAGGTGTAATGAGATACTAAGTATGGTCCTTTTGAGGGTAAATAAAAGGAAGGAAGACTAGGTGGGGGCATGGCAAGGGCAGGTCATGGAATTGAAAAAATAAGCTTTTAGTTCATTTTTAAAGTGTGAGGTGTGGGAGATTGAACGTAAGTCAAGGGGAAGCTTGTTCCAAGCATGGGCAACGGGGTGCTTGTAGAGTAGTTTGCCTACTGACCTTTTTGGGTGGTAGATATCAAGTAATTGTTGGTTAGAAGTACTGAGGGTCCAGGATGGGATGTAGATGGAGACTAAGGAAGATAGAGATGGACAGAAGGAAGTTTTATAAAGAATAGAGTGTAGCATATGAAATTGATAAGATATCAGAAATTGTGGAAGTTCAAGCCATTGAAGAGAATTTAAAGAAAAGCAGTGGTGTGAGTTGTATGGGGAGTTAGTAATGAATCTGGCTATTTTATGGTAAGTCTGTTGGAGTTTGTTTAGAGTGGATATTGGTAAGAACTGGGGTGATGTACAAGAGGGAGGGGAGGAGGAGTGCCCGGCCCAGGGTAAGTCTAGATTCAGGGGTTAGAAATGTTTTGTTCCGATATAGCAGACCTAGTTTCTGGTTTGATTTTTTATACATTGGAGTATGTGTAGGTTGAACTTTAGTTCATCATCGATAATGACCCCTAGGAGTTCTGTGTGGGTGTCAGGTTGGATAGTTGTATTGTTAGAAGATGTAATAAAAAAGGAGATTTTGTGATGAGAAAGAGAACGGGGAAGGAAAAGTAGGAGTTTGGTCTTTTGGGGATTGAAGATCAGTAGGTTGTGAGAGAGCGATTGTTCAGTGGATAGTAGGGCTTGTTGGGTCAGGGAGTGTAGTTCAGGAATGTTATTTGAGATGGATATAAGTGTGAAGTCGTCGGCATACTGAATAGGGGAGGATTTTTTGCATGAGGTGTAAAGATCATTGGTGAAGATGTTAAACAAAAGGGGTCCAAAGATGGAGCCTTGGGGAACACCAGTGGAGATGGGAAGGAAAGGTGAGGAGGATGAGAGCCATTTGACAGATTGTTCCCTGCCAGATAGGTAACTATTAAACCAGGCAAGTGCGGAGGGGGATAGGTGGAGATTTGCGAGTTTGGATAGTAGTAGAGGATGAGAGACAGTATCAAAGGCTTTGGAGAGATCTAGGAAGAGACAGGAAATTAATTTATTGTTGTCTAAGGCCTCTGCAATGATATGAGTGAAGGAGAGGAGGGCAGTGGTGGTGCTGTGGTGAGGACAAACATCCATGTTGCGTAGGGGTAAGTAAGTGGTGTGTGAGGAAGTGATTGAGAAGCTGCGAGTGAATACATTTTTCTAATATCTTAGAGAGGGGGGATCGGTAGTTTGAGGGGTTATTGGAGTTTCCACCTTTATGAAGAGGGATAGTAAAGAAAGATTTCCAAAGGGTGGGACAGTTGATTAAAGAACAGATCAATTAATTAGTATACATATAGGATAGGCAATTGAGTCAGCAGCAAGTTTGAGGAATGTAGGAGATATTGTCAGTGGAAGGAGAGCAAGGTTTTAGCTTGAGTAGTAGAAATTTGATGTAAGTAATGGGAAGTGGCTCAAAAGAAAACAAAGTTGCATTAGTGGGACTTGGAGGGGTGGGTGTCGAAGTAGAGTTTGGCTTAGAGGTTACCAGATTTTGGATGGAAGAGATAAAGTGTTTATTCAGGAGGGTAGCTGTTTCCTGAGAGGAAGAGTTAGGTTATGGGGAGGGATTAGAGGGCTTTCCAGAAGAGAGAATGTTGTTGAGAGTTGACCAAAATTTTGAAAGATTGGATTTGTTGTTAAGCTGAGCAGAGCTATAGTATAACTTTTTGTCATTAGTTGTATGTTTTTTGCAAGGTTCCTCAGCTGCCTGTATTTTTGAAGAAGAGGTGGTTGTTTAGTTTTAGTCCAGGTTTTCCAAGCACAATCTCTTTGTTTCATAAGGGACCTAGTCTCCTTGGAGAGCCAGGGAGCATGATTTTATTTTACTCTGATCTTCCTAGAGGGAGCTAAGGAGTTTAGAATACTCATGAAGATGTTATTGAAAGTGCTTACATCATCGTTTAGGGGGAGGTGTTTTAGGATGGACCAATCTATGTTGTGGAGAATGGAGTTAAATTGGGATGAATTGAAAGTCGATAGTTTTCGACAGTCTTTGATAAGGTGGGGTTTAGTTTATGGGACTAGTGCCTTAAGATGGTGGTAGGGAGATGATCACTGAGGGAGCCAGGTAAGGTGGTGGGATTGTGGTATTGGTGGGGGGAATTGGTAAGGATCCAGTTTATGATGGAGCTGGAGGTGGAATTTTTATGGAAACGAGTGGGAAATGTTATAGGTTGGTGGAAGCCATGTAGGTGGATACTGAGTTGTTAATGTTTTTCAAGGTTTTGATGCTAGCAATTGATGTAAAATTTCCACTTTTATCTTTCCAACCACCATTTCTGTGTACAAGTCAAATTATCCTTCTCATCTCTAGCAAAAATCAAATAAGGAATGCAACAAGGCGCAATCCTTGCCCCCCTTATCTTCCTCATCTACACAAACAAAACACCTTTGAGCCTACCTCACTTTCTCCTATTTCATTACTCTAAAGACATGGTCTTATTCTAATCTAGAAAATCATTAACAATTCTTTCAAAAGAACTACAAGCTAACCTGCAGAGGGCTGTGCACAATAGATGCCCTCGCAATCTGACATATTTGGAGCGCTTTTGCAAGGAAGAGTGGGCAAATATTGCCAAATCAAGATGTACCATGCTGATAGACTCCTACCCAAGAAGACAATGCTGTAATTAAATCATAAAGTGCTTCAACAAAGTATTGGTTTAAGGGTGTACACACTTATGCAACCAGCTTATTGTACATTTTTTGTTTTATATTTTTTCCCTAACAGATTTGTTTGTTTTTCAATTGAATTGTACAGGTTATAGGTCATATTAAAGGTGGGAAAATTTTTGAAATGATTTATTGTGGTCTCATTTTTTTATATCACAAACTCTGGCATTTTAACAGAGGTGTGTAAACTTTTTATATCCGCTGTACTTTTGTATATTCTTACACTTGTGTAACTACTCTTCTCCATTTGTATATGGTGATTGCTTCTGTCTTTTCATATACCTGCAATAATTAACTTACTATACTGTAATGTATATATATATATATATATATATATATATATATATATATATATATATATTTCTTTACTTTCCTTGTTTATTTCTCTCTGGGTTGAGACTGATCTTTGGGGACTGTGCTCTATCCCAGTTAAAAAATTCAAATAAACAAATAAATAATTAACTCAAGTAAAGGCAGACCCTAACAATGGGTATTTATAAGCATCAAAAGGAACAAAACTGAAGGCAAAATTTGTTCTGAGATAGCTTTTGCAGAAAGAGAGCAATATACAGAAGGAAAAGAAACTGAGCTGGTAGCATCCACTAACACTAAAACAGAGGGAGAACAAACTAAAAGAAAAGAAAGAACTCAACAGGCCTGTACAGATAACAGAACAAGTAAAGCAGATGAGAATTTTTTATCTAAAATTACCCCTTGTAGGAGTAGACATAGAAGAAGCTGCAGAGGCAATGTTTTTCAGAGAAAAATCTATAACTTCCACCACAAGGCATGTTGCTGAAGAAAGTATTCCTGAGTTAGTGGGCTTACAGGTGAGTTGCATAAGCCTAAAAAAATCACAACGGGAAGACAACAGCTAAAGTAAGGCAAGAGGGAATACATGAACGCTTGCTGGGGATATCATGAATAAGCTGTCGCCATCACTTCATACAGCTATTTTGAGTTAAAAGATGACCATCTATCTATCTTTCTATCTATCTATCTATCTATCTATCTATCTATCTATCTATCTATCTATCTATCTGTCTATAGCGAGATCTATATAAAGATAAGACATAACTTGTATCTGAATTATGAGACAAGTACAATAAGATGCAGGTGTAGCCATCACATCCACAGTCATTATCACTAGTTTATGAGACAAACCGTGGGTCTACATCAGAGACCATGATAAATGTATGATCCATAATCTGTGCCATATATATTTGACTGAACAATAACCAACAAGAAAAAAATAAGGAATATAAACATCGAGTTACGAAAGTGTAAATATACAGCAGCAGTAGATGCATAATCAAATGCGTTAACATTTAGAATAGTATTATTTTAAGTGTAATACGTAATAATTTTAAAATAAATTAAAGCATCTATAAATGTGGCACAGAGCTGAGACAGTCATTCATGTATCACTGTTGTTATGAGATGGCGGCCATAATAGCATTTTCTTTGTATGAATATAGTTTGCTTTAAGAGTCAGTACTCAGTGTTTAGATGTTTAGGAAACAGGTTTCCAAACCCAAATAAGCAAAAGCTTCTATTTCTGAAAAAGACTAGTTTATGTTCACAAAGCTAAAAGTCCGTATAAGCGTTTTCCTTCATGGCACAGTCCAACCCCTCCTTGAGGAAATGAACTTCTATACTCCCTCAGTTGTATCTTAGAGAAAGTAAAACATTTTCTGCCAGTGGCAATATCACAGTGAAGGACAGACTCACTAAATGTCCTACATTTTCAGTTAAATGGGTGCAAACAATTATGATTCAAACAAATCTTCAAGAAATTTTCCATAACTCATATATTTGGTGTTTCCTTCCACTGACTCCCACAATTGAATACTTTCACAACCATTAATTAAATCATATTACAACTGTGTAACTATTGGAGTTCTAGCCTCTAGCCTCTGTCACAATATAGGGAAATATTATGCATTCTACACCATACAGAGTTGCTCCTCACCACATTCAAGGTGTGAGTGTGCAATGTTTCAAGTGGTAAGGCAGTCAGCATTTCTGCACAGACCCTATTACCACATCTTGCAAGTTGTTACCCCCCCCTCTGCCATACACACACACACACACACACACACACACACACACACACACACACACACACACACACACACACACACACACACACACACACACACACACACACAGTTTCATAGCAGTAATTCATAGTTACACAGTCTCCAGCAAGAATGTTGGTGCTTCAAAACTGGTACCACTTCCCCATTCCCAAGGAAAGCAAATCAACCCTCACAACAATAGCCGTCTGCTGCTGTCAGGGTAGCATCATACTGGGATGCCCTGATCCCTTCTGCAGACTCCCCCACAACTGCTTGCACTAGGTATTTCTCAAGTTTGTAAGACCCCAGTCTAATGGGGGAGGTTCAGCAGGTGTTGGAGATTACACTTCCCCATCTCCAAGGAAAGCATGCCAACTTACACAATGATAGCTGCCTAAAACTGACAAGGTAGCATCATACTGGGATACCCTGATCCCTTCTGCATACTACCCAAAACTGCTTACACTAGGGAGTTCTCCATTTACATGCCCCCACTCTTAAGAGGGAAGGTGGGGTTAGCAGGTGTAGCAGAGACTACATTCCCCCTTTTCATGAAAACCAGGCCAACACACACAACAATAGCTGTCTGCTCCTGTCAGTGTAGCACCATACTGGGATGCCTTGATCCCTTCTGCACACTCCCACACACCTGCTTATACAATGCATTTCCCCAGTGCAAGGCTCCAGTTTGAAAGGAAAACTTGGACAGGTGTTGGAGAGAGTACAGCAGAAGATTGAGATGGGTCTCCATGGCAAACCTGGTGGCAGATTGCTGCAATGGTAACCAAAAACTGTTTTTAAAGAAAGTAAGACACGCTTTGTTATTCAGATATTCCTCTACCATGGCTGGCCATCTATCACACAGGCCATTATATGAGCCAGAATTGTAAGAGGACATCATGCCTCCATACCGTTAGGTAAGGCACAACCCCATACCATCAGGTAAGGCACAATACTATTTTGCAGCACTTTATATAGCTAGACCCCTTGTAATGCTGTATTTTGTACTGACTATGTTTGATGGGGTTTTTTTGTTTGTTTTTTTAGTCCTGACCAACTAGTAAGAGCTTAATATAACAGTTATATTGCTATAAAAATGCATAATGGCCACTACCCTGAGACTTTTGCCCATTTAGTGAATATCTGAAACTATTTCATCCAGAGATAAACATGTATTGCATTATTTGTTTGCCAGGTAAACTCAATGGTACCATGAAGGTCTGTTTGGGATACTATAAGAAAGATGTATACACTGCATTATGACCAAAGACAAGCTGGAAGACAACAACTTTGAAAATCTTGCTACGAATATTACATGTAATGCAGTTCACTGTAATTAACCTTTTCAAACAGGTCCACCTTTTTTAAAACATTTCTTAGCAATATTTGTCTGTGCTGCTTTTCATCCAGTTTCTTAGTATTAAGATACAGTTTTAAGGAGTGAATGTTAATGTTTTTGTGACCTCATTATTCATCTTATGGTCCAGATTTACAGTTGCACTCATTTAATACAAAAAAACTCATTTTCACTACTGTTCATATTAGGCAACGTGGGTGTCTGATTGTAGTGCTAGAGGAGGTTGCTGGTCGGGAGAGCATAGTTACTGATCAGAGAGTAAAAAATCAAAACATATATGTTGTTCCATTTCAGCATTGTGTTGTAATTTTTTTTTTTTTTTATTGATAACAAAGGACCTTTAACACGCATTCCCTAGGATTCAGAAAGACTTACTGAGATGTGAATGTCTTATCGCCAATGATTTCCACATCATGATAAGCCTAGGCAATTCAAAGACTGCTCTCCTACTATAGTTTTCCACTGGTGGTTGTCACAGCATGGATAGCTTTGTTCATAACTCTCAACCTCTCAGTACAGGAAATCTGTACAAAGCTAGAAATAAGTGGGCAAATGCCCCAAAATAGTGACAGACTTAAAATATTGTTCCTATAAATTTAGAAAATTGCTAGAATGACAGATTTTCAATTATTATATATTTTTGAAGGATATGAAGTCTGAAACTTAAATGATTGCCATTATTTAGTATTATTTAGTGGCTTAAATCCCTTTTGATTTGCCAGAAACCACAAATTTTATGAGAAACAGCTAAAAAATTGGAGGCAAAAATCTGGATATTCTGCATAAATCTGGACAGTTGAGTGGTATGACTATGTTACTGGAGAATCCCTGTGCAAATGTGGAAGTATGGGGGAGTGGCTAGTGCTAATTAGTGCTAATTAGGCATGTACTCTCACCCCAAAATGGTGGCGGCTCCATATTAACTCAGCACAAGGATTCATTTATCACTCTCCTAATTTTTTTTCAGGGAAAAACGTGTATGCTGTCTTTTTATGGCATAAATGCATTCATTTCTGAAGGCTTGGCCATGACTCATACCAAACTACAGGTAACTATAATGGAGTCGTGGGTGAGTGTGTATCTTTGTGTCAGTGTGTATGTTATGTGGAAGAAAGTGTATGTACATGTCTGTAGGGTCATGAATGTGGCTGAATGCATGTGTGTGTGTGTGTGTGTGTGTGTGTGTGTGTGTGTGTGTGTGTGTGTGTGTGTGTGTGTGTGTGTGTGTGTGTGTGTGGTGTGTGCGCGCATGTGTGTAGGAGCATGTGTGCGACTGTGTGAGTGAGCATGCCATAAGTGTGAGCATGTCAGTAGGCACTTGCTTGTGAGAGCAAGAGTGTGTGTGTGTGTGGGGGGGGTGGCAATGTTTGGGAGAGTGTGTGTGTGTGTGTGTGTGTGTGTGTGTGTGTGTGTGTGTGTGTGTGTGTGTTAAGGGGGTCCTATGCTACCAAAATGCATGGGTCAGTAGGGGGAAAACTAGGGTGGTAAGGACAGACAGACAGACAGACAGAGCAGTATTTGATTCTGAGACATGTTAATTTACCAAAAACGAGGTATTTTTCTGTGCAGCTTTACCTTGTCTTAGAATCAGAAATTCCATTGCACTAACTGATTATCCCATGTTAGCCAGTTAGTGAGGTTGATGAGAACCTTTCTGACTCCTCCCTTTGAGTTCTGCGTGAAATTTTTGTTACATGTACCCAATGGCAAATTATCATAGGAGCATTTTGGTTGGCTGCCCTGGGGTCTCTGGCTTCAGGAGGAAGGGCATCAAGCTGTTGGTAAATCATAGCATGGTAAACATTAAAAAAAAGATAAAAAATAAACTGTTCCACTCCCACCCACCACTGTTTTCCAAACCCAGGCTGCTTGGCTGCTCAATTACCTGTGTCAGCTCATCTGTTCTGCTGCTCTGTTTTGAGTGTTGGCAAATCCATTTTCATTTGTTCATATGATTTACATTTGAGCTAATGAGAGCACTTCCCAGAGTATGACACAGTCAAAGCTGGTACTCAGTCTTTTTGGAAAAGCTGTTAATCTGAGGTTAAAGATTTTTTTTTACAAGATTTACAATAACTCATTCATATTTGAGGATATGCTTTACAAGACAAGGAGGGTTTACAACATTTATGTTTACCTGATGGTGTGTGTGTGTATTCTGAGAATCATGTATAAGGACCAAGGACCTTAGCTGAGAAATACCCAGGGGATTGAGTCACTGACCTCACAAACTTCCTGCTTTGCTTCCTATCTTCATAAAGGGGTAAGGAGCACTATCTGATTAAGTGATTTGCTTGAAGTCATACAGTAGACAATTAAGGCAGAAATCCTGTAGCCCTGATGACAGGAAGCAGCTCATTAAACTCTTAGAGGCCTAGCTTGATACATCCTGTTTGTTAATTACTTAGTCCTGGCTATAATTTGATTACTTCTGTTGTAATTTGACCCGAGGGTGGGAGGGTTACTGTTGTAGAATGTATTGCTAAATATCCCTTCACTACTCTCTGTTCTTCTACTCAGTCACCATCTTCCTTCACTGTGCAAGTATGTGTCATATGTTATTGAATGTCTATTTGTTCCAAGACTGTCTGGAACAATGTAAAGATGTTGGCAGTGTGTTGCATTTGTATCAATTTCATTCAAACCAGATAAGCTTTATATATGCTGCTCCTGTGCCCTTAAAAAGCATGTAATGTCATTTGCTGGTGTTTTGGTATATATATATATATATATATATATATATATATATATATATATATATATATATATATATAAAACACTCTTTTACTTTCTGGTTAATCCCACAAATGTTTACTGGTGATTTTATATTTTATTTATCAGTGTAGTACTGTGTTATGATAATTTGCTCTGTACAGCTCTATATATGCACTGCATTACTATGGTTCTCTATTAGTATAGCGCTCACTAAACCTTCTTTGAACTTACATTCATAAACTTGTTTAACATCTCAAATCCCACACAAAGCTGGCCAGTAGTTCAAAAGTAATTATCTTTTATTAAAATACACAGTATTTCTCTAGTGCCTCGGCTATAAAAAGCCTTTAACAGAGTTACTCAGAGCATCTGCTGATTTATTTTTTTTTTGTGGTTGATATTGTTTAACATCTCTCTACTCTTAGAATTTCACCAATATTTTTTGCTGTACCTCACTGTGGTCCTTCCCCCATCTTTTATAATAAGTATTAACTTTACTGTCTTAATATAGTATGTCAGTTTACTAAACTTCCTTTCAGATCCTATTGTCACAACATCCAACACAGATACTAAGGGAGCTCAGATGAATGTGTGTGTGTGTGTGTGTGTGTGTGTGTGTGTGTGTGTGTGTGTGTGTGTGTGTGTGTGTGTGTGTGTGTGTGTGTGTGTGTGTGTGTGTGTGTGTGTGTGTGTGTGTGTGTGTGTGTGTGTGTGTGTGTGTGTGTGTGTGTGTGTGTGTGTGTGCGTGTGTGTCAAAAAAGTTAGAAGAGTGATACTATGAATCACTGTCCTAAGTTAATCTAGAGCAACCGCTAATTAGCATTAACAACCCCCATACTGCCATATTTGCATGCAGTTTCTTCAGTAATACAGCTAGCTATTCTACTCCCAAAACTTTCCACTGAGAATTTTGTCATTATACAATATAAGCAAATTTACCATGAAGAACCTTGCTGTGTATCAACTTCAACTAGTCAAATATGTGCCGGCCTGTACTGGAAATTAGCTTTAAAAATCTTCCAGTAGCTCTTGCACTCTAAGGGCAACTCGCTAAGTTGACCACTGTCCTTTCTCTTGACCATTCGATTGCACTGTATATGCCAGTTACTTAGTCTCTCTAGCTGCCAGTTTCTGTATTCAGGAAATAAAAGAAAACCTGTTTTACTTTATGTTCTTTGTTAGTTACTTTGGACCGGCTATAAACTGATTACTCTCTGTTATAATTTGATCTGATGATGTGAAGCCCATTATGCTCAGCCTCATTATGCTCAGCTTCACTATGTTCCCCTACCCTACCCCCAATTCCCACCCAACCCCTTCTACTATACTGTTATACTTCCCACATACACATTTCACTTGTACCTATTATTCCCTAATCCTCTCCAAACAATTTACTACTATCATACAAACACTTCTGTTTCTTTTTCCTAATTCCCAACTTCCCTTTAATCTTTTAGTACCATCCCCAACTACCTTTCTCCCTCCCATACTGCTTTGCAGTATATTCATTCATACTCACACGCCTCCCTAACAGTACCTATCTATTCTAAGTTGTATCTCCTACTTTTCCCAAATAAACCCTTACTTCTTCCTATTTTAACTACATCCTCATATTCTAGCCTTTTAAACCCCTCTGTTCCTTACATTCCAGAGAAGATACCAGGACAACTTAACTCTCTTCCTTCATAGAAAATATTTATTTTGTACCTACCCTATACCACCTTTCAGACTCCATCAACACAAAATATCATACTTCCCTGCAGCTTCTTGTTTCCTTCTTGATTCCTATTTCCCCACTACTTGCCATCAATAAAATACAGATCCTTTACTTAATCATGCTACTCCTCAGCTTATTATCTATTCTTCTCTCCCTACTGAGCCATCCTACCATGACTCTATAATAGCTCTCATCATCTTTCCACTTGTGTCACACCTATCCATACTTCCTCCCCACACTCTTCACACATCACACCAAACCAAATTAATGATGCCCCTCACCTTTACTCCAAATATAGACTGATTAACTCCATTTCAACTAAAACCAAAACAAAATTAATTGGGAAAATACTATCCAAAAAATATGTATCAATAATTCTTCAATATACTAAAATCTTTCTTGGAGGAGACATTCGCTCTAATCCAGGCCCCACCTATTACAACAAACATCAAGACAATTCTCTTTCACATATTACTCAAATCCCACAATAGTCAAACTCCAGCCCCAGCATTCTAACTTTTCCAACATAAATATTAGAAGCATAAGAAATAAAACTGCTGAACTACATGCCTGGATTGCCCAACATAAGCATAAGATTCTTGCTGTAACTGAAACTAGGCTTTAACCCAGCATAAACAACTCTGAAATTACACTTCCTGGTTATAATCTCATCCATAATGAACGTATAAACAGGAAAGGTGGTGATATTGATTTAAAATTTCTCAACAGCTACCACATTTCCCCTTACAACAAACCAATACTAAAATTCAATTCAGCAGAGCTTCTTATTACTTTCCAGAAAAAGAAATATTAACAAATATGTATTACTGTCCTTTACATCCCTCCTGGTGATAATACAGCCATACTGCAAGATATCCTACATCAGATATCTATACCAATTCCACAAGAAGAAATACTATTAGTTGATGTGAATATCAATTGGTTGGACATAAACTCTAGTTCCCCTACGTCTAGCATGAATTTATAAGTTTTCACACATTATAGCAAGACATCTAATTCCCTTTTAGACTGGACCATAACATCAGACCCAAGCAAATACACCACTGCAGGTACAATGTCAGACTCTCTCAGTGATCATCTTCCAGTCTATACTACCAGACATCTCACACATCCACTTTAACAGCATGTTTATAAAACAGCATGTAACATTTCCATGTTTAACCCAGAAATACTACCCTATCATCTATTAATTGGAACTTCCTAAAAATCCTCCCCTTAGTTGATGCTGTAAATGATTCAGTACAACGTTCCTGAATATCTTATATAGCCTTGAACCTCCTAGAAGGAAGAGACTAAAATCAAATAATGCAATTTGGCTATCCAAAAAAGTAGAATGCTAATGCAGGAAAGAGATAATGCATGTAAAGAATGGCAAACGTATAAAACAGCACAATATCTTGAAAACTTTAGAATACTTCACAATCTTACTAAAAGGTAAATAAATGAAGACAAAAACTATACTATAATAACTTTCAGAATAATAGTAAACTCACCCTTAAAAAAATTTTGACAGTTGTTGACGAAATCTTGCATCCCAGCCAAAAATTCAACCCTAACCCTTCTCCCACTAACTCACCACTCAAAGCCACAATAAAATTCAACTCTTGTTTCATAGATAGCATAGCATCTCTAACCAAGAAAATCAAAGACTCCACTTCATTTAGTGCACAAAAGCTGCAGAGATGGCTGATTCAAGGTATTTCTAGATTGGCAATAAAGGTAATAGGAAAAAGAGCCTAGAAATGAAATGTATTTTTCTCTGTTAAGGAAATAGTAGGATAATATGGCTCAGTGGCTTAGGCAGCAGCAGAAAAAATAATATGGTTAACTGCAAAAGAATTCTGAAAATTGAAGTGTGTTTGTATCATAACTGCTCACAGTAATATATTAGGCAAACAGAGGCTTAGAGAATCAAACCCTGGAGTACATCAAGTTAAAGAAGTAGCTATCATTATAACAGCTCATAGCTTTAATTCTCTGTTCCATGACCAAACCTCTTGTCTGACCCTGATTTTGCAAAATGTCCCTTACTTTGCTTCATATTCTGGTCTGTTCTTCATAAAATTTTAAAATTTGTGGTTTTGTGTCAAATAATTGCAGATTATAGTCAGTAAATAATCACAGACGTTTATTTGTGTGTCTATGCTCTCCTGAAATAAGTTGGGGGTAGAGGGTTGGGGTTTGGGAGCAGTCAGGGGGAGAGGGTGGAGACTAGATGGCAAGAGGCCCATGGACTGAAAATAGCTGGGGTCCTAAGGTATGCTTAATGTGCAACTGGCTGTACCATCAAGGAATGTGCCAGATCATGAGGCCATTACTGTGTGGATGGTCAGGAAGCAAGTCAGGTATTGATGTATTTACCCTAATTTGTGTTACTTTTTATAACAACTCACAAAGCGTAAAAGGTTTACTCAAATAAAACTCCTCAAACTATTGGCAAAATCAATTATTGCTTTCCAGATTATGGGGCAGTTCTTACATTCTGAAGTACACATTTTCCTTTCTAATATAACATTAATATAAACTTAGTTGACACTTTTATTTAAAGTGCATTTATTCCTCATTAGACAATATCCTGAACTCTCTTACTACTTTCTGAGTCTGACTTCTCAAGGACTTGGCTATACCCATTTCTGCTATTTAGGTCCCAGTTTTTTTTTTGTACTATTATTAAACTGGTCTTACCAGAACTTTACTACAGATGCATATCCCCATGCTGCTAGTGCTAAACTGTTTCACTGACACTTTTCTACTGCAGCAGATGCTGTTTTGGATTTTACTTATAGTCCATGATCATAGATAAAGGTGTGAAAATATTAACACACTGATGTGTACAGAATTAAACCAAAACATATCTCTGCACATTAATTGTTTGTTCATTTCCTTAAAGGAAAAGCATATATAAATAGCATCTATATTACAAGATCAAATGCTTAGGTGATTGGACACCTAAACATCGAACTTGTAATATCGAACCCAAAAATGCTGAACAGCGCAGGAAAACATGTTGGTTGGCCATGGGAAAAAAATAACTGTACACCCAAAGTAAGTGGAGGGCTTTGCCCCCCACACCCACCGATGTGGGGGCAAGCCCCCAACACCCCCTCAACTAAATATACCAACTCCGAGATTGCTCTACAGTAGACAAAATGGCAAAATCCGGCAAATGGCCAAGGGAAATCTTTCCCTATGTTAAATCGCCGTTTGCTGTTTTTTGCTTTCGATATTACAAGTTCGATGTTTAGGTGTTCGACCACCTAAGCATTCAGTCTTGTAATATAGCCCCTATAAATAGTATCTGGCTCTCTATTGTGTTTACCTTTTGCTCTTTTTTTTTTTTTTTTTTACTGAAGGTGTGTGTGTGTGTGTGTGTGTGTGTGTGTGTGTGTGTGTGTGTGTGTGTGTGTGTGTGTGTGTTTGAGAGAGAGAGAGAGAGCGAGGTTTGTTTTCTTTTACTTCTACAAAATTTGCTTTCATGTCAATTTTCTGAAGTGTAAATACATAATTTGCTGAAGTCTAAGTAAGTCTACTCGTCAGTTGATAAATTCTGTTGCAATGTTTTATAACATTTGCAACCTGATTAAATGTAAGGCCCAACCACAGAAGTGATGCAAGCATTGGCTGGAGCCAGCTGGTCACTATGTCTTTGAAAACTGTGGTCATTCTCAAGTGAAAAACCATATTATTTATTTTAAATATCTTCTATAACAAAAATAATTACATTAGATGGCTATACACTCCATCCTGAAATTATTTCCCTCAAATTCTATGTTCATCTGAAGGTTAAATCTGACTTGTTATATTTATTTATTGATAGTTTTATAAAGCTATTCTTCTGCAGTGGTATAATATACTGACAATGACATGCATATCTACCTGAATTCAGGCAATAATATTGTTTTGTCACAAAACTGGCATCTGATGTATTGAAGACACAGGCATGATTTGATAATAACATATATTGTAAATCATATAGCTTATTAAGTCATTTAGTTGATATATCAGGTGCGGCTGCTAATGTGGGCTGTATGGTAGCCTCTTAGGAGCCATCATAGTATCTAT